>NW_018223062.1:0-4795 GCF_001263595.1 Phalaenopsis equestris
TGCCTCTTAACAATCATTATAAAACAGTTGTCTATCTACAATTTTCTTACCTTTGTATTAAGAGCAAGATCCCTCAACATTCATGGCCCAACTTTGTTCATCTGACTGCATCCAATAATCTCCGATGTATTGCTTGGTCTCCCAACCACCATCATCTAATCATGATTTCCCGACCTTCATTACTTGACTACGATCTTTTGACTAACATCACTCGACTTCACATAAACTAATTCGAGAGATTCAAAACTAAATTTTGAGCATAACTGTACAAAATAAGAAATCAACATCCACTATGAAATTAAAAAATATTAGAGGATAAACTAGAACAAATTTATTTTATTAAAAAAATGATCATTTTATTGTTGGGATGCTAACTGCAAATCTATTCTGACCTCTTCATAATTATTTATTTATTTATTTATTTTTTAAATATGGCATCTTCACATAAATTATGTCTCTATTTGCATGACAACCAAAGCACTTTACTATTTTCTTAGCTTACCGTAGGACCCAATGGCTATGTTCTGTTGCAGAATTTATAATTACCTGAATTGCATGGTCTCATGTAGCAAAAATGGAAACTAGGGTTTGAAGCTGGAAGAAAACAATAGAGAGTAATTTAAATGATGGGGCAACAAATTTTAGAAATTACATAAAAGTTAATTTAAACAGTTAGTCATTTTCCGTGTTCGTCAGTAAAACAATGATCGAAATTAAATTGAATTTGGGACGTATTTGGCTTGTATTGTGAAGCAATTTATTTTATTTTTTTATTTTTATAAATTTACCTATAAGTAAAAAATTAATTTATTATTTTTTTTGGTAGACATAAATAATCTCATTATTTTGATCTCATGGCGTTTCAGTAATTTTATTTGATTCAAGATTTTCGATTAAAATTTGTGGCATTCGTTAATAATGCATAATTATGTTAGTTAATAAAAATAAATTTAATAATTATAATTTGACTAATGTTCAATAATACAATAATTAATTACATATTGTTGCGTGCTAAAAAATCCTCAATGATAGAAAAAAAATAAGCTTTAGTTCAATAAAAAAACATTAAATAAACACAACAATAACTTGCGTAGCACAATTACATTTAACTTTAGAGTTTCTGATAAAATTATAACTATTATACGAAGTCATCTCGATGTTTAAGAGTTCAACTTTATTCTATTTAGGGGTTTCACAATCTCCCCATTTGAGAAACTGATGTCATCATCATCATCAACTTTTATAACACAAATTCATTCACCAAGAAAGTAGGATTCCAGAAAAGGCTCCAACATATTCAAGAGATAGCTTACACCACGTAGCACTTTTTCTCATCTTGGTTCAAGAGATTGCTTATATGGTGTAGCACTTTGTTCTGTATGACACTCAATTCCCATCTTCAAGTTTTTATAATACTTTGACACCAACCGAGATATTGTCTGCTCTGACCTAATGACCTTACAGTTTTACCCTTTAAGTGTAACAGTTGGAGTTTCGGCTGTAACTCCCAAGTTCAAAGTGCGCTTATGGTAGCACTTCTTGGATGAGTGACCACCTTGAAAGTTACACTAATGAGACAAAACCGTGAGTTCATTTGACCAAAGTAGATAATATCTCAATGTGAGAACCTGAGAGATCGGGTTGTTACATTAGATTAGTTACTGATCTAAATTTCCCGCAGAGTTGACTAATAATTCTTATTAAAAGAACTCATCAAGAGCACTCACCTTGAATTTGAAACTCATTAAGGGTTCTCAATTCTCTGACAATTGATCAACCAAGCTCATCATCTAAATCCTATTATGCACTTTCTTATTTTTTTTCATTTAATTATTTCTATAAATTTAATTATAATCATCACAAACATTAAAAATCTATGTTGCAATTTATTTTATTTTTTAATCTAAATTCGTCTGAGTCCTCGCTAGATTCGATCTATTATTATAATAAGATGATAATATGATATTTGAGGGAGACCATATGAGCTCACAGTAGAATGTAGTAGGTAGTGTATTAAAATGAGCTCATCATACCATTGAACATTAAAAAAATTCGGATATATGACGATAAATTTAATCATATCCGCTTTAATCATCTATCTTATTTGAAATTTATTAACCTTAAATTATCTACATAATTAGCTAAAACCCCATTTTTAACCTCTCAAATATATTAATCCACTTAAAATATGTATAAATAGTTTACTTTTATTTAAATTAATTAATAATTCAATCATTTAATTATTATAAAAGCGTTAATAAAGCTTTATTCATCTAGCATAACGAGAAAATTGTCTAAATGGTCCCCTCACATTTTTGTCGGGATATTTTTAGTCCTAGAGTATATAAAACTGTCAATTTAATTCTAAGTTTTTTAGTGAGGGCTGAAGTAGTTCTCTTCGGAGACTATTTCAACCCACATTAAAAGAGTCTAGTTACAAATTTAATACTATCATAGATTTTTAGATTAAAATGACCCAATGTAAATAATTAATAAACTATTTCAAAACTTTTCGCTTAACTATTTGAGAGACACACCTAAATAATAGAGTGCGAAAAGTAATAAAAGAACAAAGAGAGCATAATAATGCACGGTAAAATCCAATAACCCTTGTTCATTTCATGAACCCCCTATTTATAGAAATGAGGATTGTAAGATTACATATGTACCCCTAATATATGGGGTATTTTGGGGCAATGCATAGTTGTATAGTCAGGAGCATGAAATGTCGTCCAACCGAGTTATTATCCTGCTAGCCATGGCCGAAGTATTGACCTGGAGAGGCCTCCTGTATAAGATTCGGACAGCTGCCGCCATCGGATAAGAAGTTCTTGCATATTGTTCATGCAAGGTTTATCTATATGAACTATTCTAGAGGATTGATGACTTTTGTTCATCATGGAGTCAGATTTCTTTCAGCCAGCAAAAGCCGGGAGGATAAAGACAAACTCTCAAACCTCCTCTAGTGGGTTCCAACTTGCCATGTCATCTTCTCGGCTGGCTGGCGGATATCTTTGAGATTTGCACCAACACACACACACAAAGATATATATCTCACTTTATAAAAGTTAAAATAATGATTTTTTGATGTGATATAAAGAATTTGGGTGGTATAAATATAAAAAGAAAAAAATTTGCATCTATTATTTTCTTAATTCGTTATGCCTAATTCTTAAAGTTATTGTAGGGGGTCTAGAAATTGAACTCTTTTCACATTAAATTAAAATTTATGCTTCATCACTTAATTCTTTTTTATTTCTCGAAGTATATTTTTAATTATTATAAAAACATTATTATAATGTCTAATATCCTACTTTTTAACATAAAGTATAATTTTTTTATTATATATAGAAAATATAAAGCATATTTTCTTATCAATATTTTTATACCATTTAAATAAAAAAAATTAGCTTCTATTATTAATGTTGTTAATTACATAAAAATTGAATATTTAATTAATTATCATTATGCCATATTTTTTGAAAAAAATATATCTTGAATATAAATAATGAAATTATTAAAATTACTTTGAGATGAATAAAATATATAAATATTTAATTAAACTTTATGATGCATACCATCAAACTAAACTTAATAATATTGGGATAACAAAAAATACTAGTTTGAGTGAGAATTTGAAAAATTGGATAAAAGGTGCAAGATTTATAAATAATAATATTTTGAGGGCTATATATATATGTAATTGACTCTGATGAATCTCACCCTAGCCAATAGTCATGCACCGAGAGGTGCAGAGACCTAGTAACCCGAATTTACTTCCTTTGTATTAATAAGATTTAATAAATCATGTAAATTCAAATTTAATAAATATTTGAAAGACTAAATCTTAAAAAATTATTTGGAAATGGATTTAATAAATCCAATTAAATTTTTATGAAATTATTTGAAAATTTATCTGATAAATTAAAAGTGTTATAATAAAAATCATAATTAAAAAGTAATTATTTGATTAAAGTAAAAAATTAATTATTTAATTTAATTTGATTTAATTTAAATTTTATTCAGGAGTATCGGATTAATAATTGAATATTCATTAAATTAATTAATTATTAAAAATTTATTAAATTAATTACTTATCAAATAGTTATTTAACATTAATCAACTGTTAAATTATTAATCATTAATTATATTAATTAGGAATGTAATTTGAAAATATATTTTTTTATTAATAACTTATAAATAATTACATATAAATTTATCCAATCATAATTAATTAAAAACCAATCGGAATCAAATGATCTTTAAAATATGTAAACGAACAAATTTTATTTGTTTCACAAGTCTAAATTAAATCCCAACAAGAAAAAAATTATTATTTTTTCACCAACTTGATAATGAAGAAGAAAACATTTTAACTCGTTTGCAAATTCTGTTTTCATTTCCTGTAAACAAACAGAGCCAGCAGCAACAACGCCGGAGAAGCCCTGGTAATAAACTGCCACATGATGCCGCACCGCATCCCCGACGAATCGGCCGCCGGCGGAATGATATCGCCGCGAACGATGTTCGCGAAGGCGCTGCGATCATTAGAACCATCCCTTGTGGTGATCGTGGACGAAGAAGCGGACTTTACGGCTTCGGACGTGGTGACGAGGCTTCGGGCGGCGTTCAACTACATGTGGATACCGTTCGATGCGGTGGAGACGTTTTTGGCGGTGGGGAGCGAGGAGAGGAGGAGGTACGAGGGGGCGGTGTGTTGGAGGATAGAGAATGTGATAGCGGAGGAAGGGGAGCAGAGGGTGGAGAGGTTGGAGAGGAGGGGGAGGTGGCATAG
>NW_018223062.1:4805-6168 GCF_001263595.1 Phalaenopsis equestris
AGACTATGTTGGACGAGCATTCGGCGGGGTGGGGGATGAAGAGAGATGAGGAGGATTTGGTGCTTACTTGGAAAGGACATGATGTGGTTTTTGCTACTGCGTGGGTTCCTTCGTCGGGGGGATCATGAGGAGATTAGATGATAGATTCTTCTTCTTCTTCTTCGTTGGGTTATGGTACCGACGATGGAGTTCTTGTACTTGTTTGATAATCAATTTCGTTTCTTTTTTTTGAAGTTATGGGCAGAAGGGATTATCATGAAATTTTGATAATTATGTTTAAGGTTTTTCGTTAAAGATTGTTCATTTATTTTAGGATGTTATTTATTTCAAAAAAAGTTTTAAGTTTTTATAGCTGATGGTATGCAAATCCCTCGTGCGTTTGAGCTATTATAATTGTTTGGTTCAATTCTCTCGCTATGGAAAAATGTTATGGGTAGATGATTGTTATGTGTGGATAGGATGTGCATAGAATATGTTTGGGATGTATTTGAAATGTATTCGGAGTGTACGACTCTAATTCATATATATGAATAATGATAAGTAATATTTTCTCGTCTTATTGACAGTTGCAGTTGCATGTAAAATAGATAAGTTCTACGTAGGCGTTTAGTTTTTATGCCAAGAGCTTGCATTTTGCAATGATTTGTATCAAAGATTGAGTTTTTCTGAAAGCTGGTTATAAGTTAAGACAAATAGTTACAGTCATTAAGCCGAGTAACAATTATAATAAGTCTTAGGTCTGACCTGAGGAAAGAAACCAGTTGCTCAATATCATTAGCCGTTGCATGAACAATTCCCCCGAGCTCCTCATTATAGATGAAGAATTGACAACAAAATAAAGCCTTATAATAATCATAAAGGATCCCCTCATCAAGGAGTGAGCTACATGTTGGGTTATGGTGATTTACTGTTCGCCCAATAGCTTAATCTTATTATGTCAAGCTCCATATTTAGGGATCAAGGATTGATAGCGAGACTAGATTAATCGATAATAAAATCTTTCCAACCGAGTCAATCCTGCCGACCCATAGTTAATCATGCTCAGCCAATCGCTAACTCTGGCTCAGCCTAGTCCACCGGGTTGGCCTCACCAAGCCTAGGTCAAACAAGTTTAACCGATTGAGTCGCGATCAACTGATCAATAGTCTCATATAAGTAAAATACCTAGAATATCAAGTACAAACTCACTAAAACGTGAGCAGAAACATTATATTGCTACATTATGCATTCTTCCCTATAAATAGAAATATCACCCTATGATAAAAAACTTAGACAGGATGTATTATCATTCATTATTATTCACTCCACTCTCTCTCCTTTCTCACGGCCTATAAATTAGGATACTATAGATATCCTCCCCACG
>NW_018223062.1:7329-7923 GCF_001263595.1 Phalaenopsis equestris
TCCCATATATAGAGAGAGAGAGAGAGGGTGCATTTGTTTGGGTTGTCGCTGTAAAAAAATCTGGTTGAAAAGCTGCTGTTGAAAATCTACTGTTCAGAAGCTAGTGTTTCAGAAATATTTAGTCTATTTGAAAAACAGTTCTATATGTGTTGTCTGTTGACATGATAACTATAATCACCTCAGTACAAAAATATAGTTTAGTTTAAACTATTTGGAAAACACAGTTTTGAAAGTACCGTGTGTGTGGTAAATCCAATCACACTTTATAAGTTATTTTCACTCACATGAACATAAGATAAATTGAGGTGAACATTAACCTTATCATAACAAAATTTCTATTTATGATATCGACAAAAAAAGATAAGTTTGTCTACAAAATTAAAATCTATCGGTAACTCTGGCTCAGTCTAGTCCACCGGGTTGGCCTCACCAAGCCTAGGTCAAATAAGTTTAACCGACTGAGTCACGGTCAACTGATCAATAGTCTCATATATGTAAAATACCAAGAATATCAGGTATAACCCTTATTAAAGCATGAACAGAAACATAATATTGCTATATTATGCATTCTTCCCTATAAATAGAAATACCACT
>NW_018223063.1:0-334 GCF_001263595.1 Phalaenopsis equestris
GAGAGAAAACTATAGAGGGAAGAGGGAGTGATGGATGATAGAGAGAATGATATAGAGAGAAATAGATGGAGAGGGAGGAAAAGAATAAGTGTGAGTAAAAGAGAAAGAAAGGCAACAAATAAGGTGGGAGAGAGAGAATAAGATAGAAATAGGGAAAACAAGGAGGACAAATGAGTGGGAGTGGGAGTAGGAGAGAGAACGATAGACAGTTAACAAGGATGTGTGAGAGAAAGCTAGGAAGATGAAAAAGTGAGGTGAGAGGGAGGATAAGTGAAAGAGAGAGAGATGAGTGAAAGAATAAGTGTGCAAAATGGAAAGAGGGAATAAGATTAAT
>NW_018223063.1:408-817 GCF_001263595.1 Phalaenopsis equestris
AGAGAGGGAGAGAAATATTACAAGAGAGTGAGAAAGAAAAAAATGGGGGGAGGGGAGAAAGATGGGGAAAAATATTTTTTACCTAACTCTCTTTCTCTTCTCTATCTACTTTCTCTCTCACTCCCTGTCGACTCTCCCTCACTTGCTCTCTCACTCGCTTGCTCTCTTTTCCACTCCATATCTCTCTTCCATTCCAACCCTCAAACACTCCCATCCTACGTCCCTCTTTCTCCCCCTCCTTATCCCCCTTCCGCTTTTTATTTCCCTCTCCCTCTTTTCCTCTACTCTCTTTATCTTCTTCAGATCATTCTCTCCCTCCCTTCCACTTTTACTCTCTCTATCTCTCCTGATCTCTCTCAACTCTTTAACGCTCTCTCTCTTTCTCTTTCCTCTCTCTTTCTCTCCCTCT
>NW_018223064.1:0-5549 GCF_001263595.1 Phalaenopsis equestris
TGATGATTTTATTAATTAATTAATTAAATTAATTTCAACACTTTAGTAAGTTCTCAATTCCCAAATGAATATGAATATTATCTTCTAAGGCTTCCTTTGAGGGGTCATTCAGCGAAGCTCCTTCAAAAATTTCGTTGCAGAACAATCGTGTGACTCTCCATTTCGAAATGCTAATTTTTTCGTGTTTGTCCTCTCAAGCGTTTGGAAACGGACGATCAACAAACATATATTTTTATGACGCGGCTTTGTGTGCTTTTGAATGGATCAGATGAATCGTTCTCAAATGAAGCCTAAGTTCGTGAATAAATTGGTTACAAAGCTCGATTAAAATGTGATTATTGGTTATGGCTTGATTAAAACAAATTCAAGAATAATATCATTTAAATGCAGAGGCAATTACATACATGCCTAGGGCTGTCAAAAATTGACCTGACACGTCAACACGATTCGAACTCGACTCGAAAAATTCAAGTTGGGGTTGACCTGAATTTTTTCAGGTCAGGTTCGAGACAGAGAATTCGACATGTTTATTATTCTGCTTGGATTTGGATTGACCCAAACAGATCATTTTCAGGTAGGACTTGAACCCCACTCGCTGACTCGAATTAACAACCCTATAAATACGAATCAACTTTTATTTACCTGAATCACTTATTTTGTAAAAGTGAAATACATCATTTCATACATGATTTTATGATACCAAAGAGTTATAAAAATAAATATGAATATTTAGGTGTTAGATATGTAAATACGTAAAAATTGTGTGCTATGTATGTAATTTCCCTTAAATATTTATTTTTTAGGCTCAACAAGGCTCATTTATTTTTCAAATAATCTACTCATATAAAGCACAAGTGAGGCCTAATTAAGACCAGATTATGGCTCATTTATTTTGTTAAATAATTTCCGCGCTAATTAACTTAATAATCTATATATGAAATGAGCTCAAATCAAGCTCAAGTCAAATATGAATAGTATAATAATAATTAAGCTTGAGCCAAAACATATTTCTAAAGCTCGAATCAAGCTTGACCAAAACTCAAACATGTTTTCAATAAATGAATTCGATCTCAAACAAATACTAGCTCGGCTCAATTCGGTTCATTTGCATTGCTTCAAACTCATTTGTCTTGGCTTAGATTCATAAGAGCACATTTCACTCTTTTAACACATGGTCTTAAAAACTTCATCAAATTGACTGGTTGAATCTATTTGACCGTGAACTGATAACACGTATGATTTGAATCGAATCGGTTCCAATCTAAAGAACCGCCAATTGTTGTAGTGTGGCACAATTTAGTCCCCATCTGACAGTTGAGATGTTATAAACATAAAAGCAAAACCGTAAAATCGCAAATACTAAACAATGAATCATAGACCCCTAACATCCTATCAAAAGAATTCTCTAAGTTTGGCTTCCCAATATTTGAGTGAGGCATCCTTCATTTGCCAATAATTCACCCACCATTCGTTAGTCATTCGCCATATCCGTCATCGATCTGAATTTCAATTCAGCAGTTTTTCTGTCTTAATTCCATTTTAGGTTATGTAGTTTATATGAAATGATAGTTTTCTCATTCCTTTAATTATTTATTCATTTTGATTTTGTAGATTCTATTCCTTATCTTCAAGGGTTTCCATGTAATTTTTATTCCCTAATAAGGGTCCGTTTGACGCAGTTTATCCGTCATGCTTGTGTTTTCAAAATGTTGCTATATAGTTTGTTTTCTCCGTCTTCGGTACGTTTCGTGCGTTTCATACATGTGTCTCTCTAGATGGGGGTACCTAAATAACACAAATAAAATTATTTTTATAAATAAAATTCAAGATTTCAAAATTTGGGATGTTCATGAAAAAGAAAATTCTATTTGAGATAAAGTACTAAAAACTATTAAACAAATGACAAAAGTAGTACTTGAAGAATCAAAAGAAAAATATTCTATTAATAAAAATAGTTGTTGGTGGAATAATAACGTGCAAAAAAATATAAAAATATAGGAAGGTATGTTATAAAAATTGTTTAAATGTAAAAACTTAGACAACTGAGGAAAATATTAAACAACTCGTTGGAAGTTTAAGAGAACAATCTGTGTCGCTAAAAATTATATTGTTAGTGATATTTATAATATATTAGATATTAAAAAGAGTGAAAAATATGTATAAACTAGCCAAACAAAGAGAAAATAAAAGTAAAGATTTAACTAAAGTAAAATGTATTGAATATGAAAATTAAAAAGTGTTTTTCTTAGAAAAAGATATTCAAAATAGGTGGGTGAATTATTCCGATAAAATTTTTAATGATGTTCTGGAAAATAAGATCGACCATTATGATCTTAATATCGTTAATAAAAATAAAATATTTCATTATTATCATCTCATTAGTAAGAAGGAATTTGAAGAGGCTTTAAAGAAAACCAAGAGTGGAAAGTCTGCAGGGCCTGATGATATCTCAATCGATGTGTGGAAATATTTAGGAGATTTGGGAGTCTCTTATATTACTAAACTCTTTAATATTATTTTAAAAACTAAAAAGATGACTAAAGAGTGGAAGATGAGTATTTTGTTCCCCATTTTTAAGAATAAAGGGGATGCACATGAGTGTGCAAATTATAGAGGAATTAAGTTGATGTGTCAGACTTTAAAATTATGGGAGATGGTAACTGAACATAGTTTAAGACGTGTTATAAATTTCTCATAATCAATTTGGATTTATATCTGGCAGTTCTACTATGGAAGTTATACATTTGTTGAGAGGTTTGATGGAGAAGTTCAGAGATAATAAGGAGGATCTACATATGATTTTTATTGATTTAGAAAAAGCTTACAATAAGGTTCCAAGTGATATCCTTTGGAGAGTTGAGAAGAAAGGTGTTGACATGACTTATATTCAAGTCATTAAAGAAATGTACAAAAAAATTGTTACTTGTGCTTGCATAGAAGAAGGATTTACCAAATATTTTCCTATTTCTGTTGGTTGGAAAAACTTGAATTATGGAGGTCTACTTTAGGTCTAAAGGCCTTCATTTGAGTAGAACTAAAACTGAATGCATGGAATGTAATTGAAAACTAAATGCGTGGAATGTAATTTTAGTAGTAGTAGCTCTAGTGACAGAAATGTAACTTTGGGTGATCAAATTATTAAAAGGTGTGAACGCTTCAAATATCTCAGGTCTTCAAAGTGATGGTGATATTGATGGGGATGTTATTAGTAGAATTCAAGTTGGTTCGTTGAAGTAGAGGAATGCTTTGGGCCTATTGTGTGATAGAAAAGCGTTGAAGTGGTTCGTTGAAGTAGAGGAATGCTTTGGGCCTATTGTGTGATAGAAAAGTGTCGCATAGAATGAAATAAAAATTTTACAAAATGGTGGTGAGAGTAGTAGCTCTAGTGACAGAAATGTAACTTTGGGTGATCAAATTATTAAAAGGTGTGAACGCTTCAAATATCTCAGGTCTTCAAAGTGATGGTGATATTGATGGGGATGTTATTAGTAGAATTCAAGTTGGTTCGTTGAAGTAGAGGAATGCTTTGGGCCTATTGTGTGATAGAAAAGTGTCGCATAGAATGAAATAAAAATTTTACAAAATGGTGGTGAGACCTGCAATGCTATAAGGCACCAAATGTTGGCCTTTAAAAGAGAAGCATGAAACTGAGTTAAGTGTTGTTGAGATGAGAATGATCATGTAGACGAATGGCTTTACACTTAGAGAGAAAATGCAAAATGAATATATATGTGATAGGGTTGGTGTAGCTCCAGTGATAGAAAAAAATTAGAGAGTCATCTTAGATGGTTTGGTCACATTAAATCTCGACCATCTGATGATCTGATTAGAAGAGTAGATGTTTTAGATTCAACTTATGTTAAGAAAGGCAGAGGTAGAACTAAGATGACTTGGGCATATTTTATAAAAAATAATCTTAATTTATTAAAATTAAATGAAAATATGACACTAAATAGGGCACAATGGAGAAAAAGGATTCATGTGGCCGACCCACTTAGTAGGATAAATGTTTTGTTGTTGCTGTTGTAGTTGTTGTTGTATACAAGTGTTATACTCCTGTGATGTAGATCAAGTGATTTCTTGATGTTTTCCTATGGAACCCATACTATTGTTGACAACCAAGGATAAATATTTCTCCATGTACCCATGTCTATGTAAAAATAAGAATTAGAAACTCATAAAGTTATGTTTTGCTTAATCACATGACATTTCTAAGGATTCTTCTAATCCTTTATCAAGGTTGCAGAATCCTACTGGAACATGTCTATCTTCTCAGAATTATGTGGTTAATTTATTTGTTCCACTACGCAATGAGTAGAGTTCATAGTTCACAAGGGAATTTAACATCTTATCACGTCTGATTACGGTCGAAAGGTCAACACATCAACATCAGAATTATGCACCAAAGAGGCGTTGAAAGAACACAAAATCCATAACATGAAAATCATAAAAAGTTCACCAAACTTACATTGCAAGAGTAAAACATAAGATTAGTTACAATGCAAGATGTAGAAAAATAAAAACTTTGTTATAACATGCAAAAAAAGGAGACAACACTATAAGTACAAAAACTCAATATAAAGCATTCAATCCTTATAATAAACCGTGGTCCTCACCGTTCAATATAAATGTTTATGGATTTTCACATACATATGCACTCAATATCTCCTTACAAGATCATAAGACACCTCAAAAAAACACCTTAAATAATCATTAAAAAGAAAAAGTAATAAGGAAACATACTCTTCCGAGCGAAATCAATGAAGAAAACTCGAAGAGCTAAAAAAGACTTTCCTAAGCTTTATAGGCACATCTCTCTAGGCAAAAAGTTCCCCTCTAATGATAAAAACATGTATTTATACTTATTTGAGGCATTAGAGGTCCAAAATAGACATTAAATCTCTCTAAATTTGAAACAAATCTAATAATGCATGTTTTGGTGGGTTAGCAGACTCGCACCGGTGTGCTACTGCAGCGATATGCGAGCAAGAGGGGCTGGATCTACAAGATCCAGAGACTGATGGGTGTGTGGACGTGCTACTGTGGGTGCGTGCAACCACCAACAACTGGAGTTGCAGAGGGGTGCAGAGTTGTTGGATCTGCGAGATCCTCGTTTGCAGCAGGGCTGGATCAGTGAGATCCTGGTCTGCAAAAAAATTGGATTTGCGAGATCCAGAGGCTCTGGCGTGCACGTAGTCACACCTAAGGTGTGTTGGGTAAGCGTGTGCGAGTGGAGGTGCCCTCGTGTGCGCTCAAATGCAGGACCACATGTGCAAAATCTAGTTTTCTGTCATTCTCGCTCTAAATTCACCTCCTTTCCTTCTCCAAGAAACGTAAGCCCTGTATCCTGCACAATACAACAAAAATACATTTATCATACATTTATCAAGCATAATATCCTGATAAATAAGAGATTTAACATAATATTTAATACAAGAAAATAACGTAAATTTACCTCGTACTAATAGGCTTTTTTTTCTTCTTTTTTAACTCATGGTGACTAGGTTTTGTACTAGCTATGCTACAAAATAAAGTTTATAGGGGCTCAT
>NW_018223065.1:0-655 GCF_001263595.1 Phalaenopsis equestris
TTATGGGGTCAGTTTGATTTCATCTTTTTCAAAAACTGAATTTTTTTTAACGTCCTTCAGAAGCGGGCAACGAGATTTCAATTCCGATGACCGACAGCTTCTTACGGGCAAACCCCACACCAAAAATAGTGCCGACAGATACCTGCTCTCACTTCAGAGCTCCCACGTTCCCCTCACCTGAGGGCTAACATCTATACTTCAGCACCCAAACGGTAGGACCGAATTGGGGATTTTAGTCTGTCACTCGAAAATCTCAAATTTTACGCCCGTTAATAATATTTCCCTATTTATTTGCACCCAACTTCCAAGGGCTTTGACCATCCTGAATCTTGAATTTAATCTTCACTTTAGTTGTAAAACTCAACATATTTTAACAAATCAATTGACTAAATTGAAAGTAAATTAAGATCGAAGTGAAAAGATCATCATAATTTCTTAAACATTTTCATGGCTTCACCAATTCAAATAAACATTTCACAAATCTCAATACAAGGAGAAAGACAGAGAAAACTACTGAGATCTCATAGGAAAAGCACAACAAAACTCAGAATTCATATATAAAGTCGAAGTCATACAAACTACAATAAGTAAATAACTTATCTCTAATTTCTCCCCAAGAACACTCCTTGAAGTTCCTCTGAATCTCTTCCTTACT
>NW_018223066.1:0-876 GCF_001263595.1 Phalaenopsis equestris
TTTAATGTGATATAAAATATTTTAGCGATAAAATAATAAAATTAAATTGACATTGTTAATTTTTTCTCTTAATTTTTTAAATTTTTTTTTATTTTTATTTTGGATGATAGATATATAAATACGTGAGAATTAGGTGATAAATGCCCTTTTTAACATATTGGTCGGGAGCTAAAGTTTTCAAATAATAAATATTAAACTTGAGATTTTCAATATGATACATTAAAATCTAATCGCTTAAAATGTAACGGCGATAGATGATCTTTAAAGAGGATTTTTAATCGGGATTGTTCAGACGATATGGGACTAAATGTAATGGCTTGTGTTGGCATTTACATACATACCACCAAATTCTTATGTATTTATACATGCTGTTCAAATCAGAACTTAAGGCCCATCAACGGAATTTTATGTAAAAAATTTCACTAAAATCTATTTACTTGCATATGTAATTCCTAAATAAAAAAAGAGAATCCATTAATGCTCTATTTTAGAGAAATTTACATAAATATTTATTTATTTGCATATCTAGAACCTAAACTTCTTTTTTTATACATTCTAAAATTATTTAAAAATGCATCATACACATATACATATGTGGATATGTATTTATACACACATACATATGTGCATATGTATATATGTACATATATATAATCCTCTTGATCAAGTGAACATTGGGATTGGAATTTTAAAAATTAAATTAATAAATGTCCACACTCAAATTCATGATCAAATATAGTGCCTTCATGAGAAACTATATGACATAAAAAATGATCTGATGCATTTCAGGCATAAAAAAAGATTTGGAGCATACATTGCAGGGCCAATGGTCTCCAAATTCTGCAATTTTATAATCAAATTGAGCAACTCAAAGAG
>NW_018223067.1:0-948 GCF_001263595.1 Phalaenopsis equestris
TGATGGTAACCGGTATATCCATCTAAAAAAAAAAAGTATTTGTGCCCAGTAATTCTATCTACTATTTGATCTAGAAATGGTAAGGGAAAATGATATTTCCTGGTGGCAGTGTTTAATTTTCTATAATCAATGCAGATGCGCCACCCAGTGACTTGTATGATAGGTATCAACTCATTATTTTCTTTTGTTTCAACAGTCACTCCTCCTTTCTTCGGTACACAATGAATTGGACTTACCCATGCACTATCTAAAATAGGATATATAATTCCAGTGTCTAACCATTTCAAAATTTCCTTTTTTACTACTTCTTTCATTATAGGGTTTAATCTCCTTTGTGGATCAACTCTTGGTTTAGAGTGTTCATCTAATATAATTCTGTGCATACAGATCGAAGGACTGATTCCTTTAATATCTGCTAAGGTCCAACCGAAAGCTCTCTTATATCTTTTCAATGTATCTATCAGTCTTTGTTCTTGTAAATCATTTAATTCTGAAGATATAATAACAGGTAATGTAGATGAGTCTCCCAAAAATACATACTTCAAGTAGTTAGGTAATGTTTTCAACTCAAGTTCAGGTGGTTTAATAATTTATGGAAATAGATTCTTATCAGCATTTTCTGTAATATCCAACATTTTAAATCTTTCCTGAACATAATCTAATTCTTCATTTTCTAATTTATCCAAAATAATTTCGTCATTTTCTTCGAATTACTCTTTAAAATACTTTTTATCTCAAAATGTTCTTTAAAATATTCATTCAGTAGATGTTCAACAATTTCCATGCGAAAACATTCATTATCTCTTTCAACAATAGGGTATTTCATAGATTTCAAAATGTTAAAAGTCACTTCTTGATCATTTACTCTCATAGTTAATTCTCCTTTTTGAACATCTAACATAGCTTTTCCAGTAGCTAAAAATGGTCTCCCTAAAATAATAGGTATTT
>NW_018223067.1:1132-1514 GCF_001263595.1 Phalaenopsis equestris
TTAATGTTGGCTCCCAAATCACATAAAGCTCTTCAATAAATTTTTTCCCAGATAGCACACGGTATAGTGAAACTACCAGGATCTTTTAATTTTTCAGGAAGCTTTTTCTGAATAATTGCACTACACTCTTTGCTAAGTGCAATAGTTTCATTATCTGAGAACATCCTCTTCTTGTTCAGAATATCGTTCATAAACTTCACATAATTGGGCATTTGCTCTAAAGCTTCTACGAAGGGAATATTCACTGTTAACTTCTTAAGAATTTCCAAAAATTTCAAAAATTGTTTCCCTCGTTTATGTTGCTTCAGTCTTTGAGGAAACGGTGGTGGAGGTTTTTCCACGGTAACTTTCATTGGTGTAAATGGATACTCTAAATCTGGGT
>NW_018223068.1:0-236 GCF_001263595.1 Phalaenopsis equestris
CTCTGCCCTCCACCTAAGCACCACAATGCACCCAGCTTATGCCCTGAGAGCCACCCCATGACCATTTATATAAAAAATCACCTCCCACGGCCATGGGAGGTGTGATGAAATTTCCTTAGAGATGTATCTCCAAAATTTACACAGAGCTTCTCTAAGATCCCCTCAGTGCATTCCAACCATTTTTTCCTCACCCATTCCCATTGTCGGAGCCCAATTTTGAGCTCGAAACCTTGCCG
>NW_018223068.1:337-804 GCF_001263595.1 Phalaenopsis equestris
CCCCCTTCCACAGAGCCTCTACCATAGCTCTAGACCAACACCTAAATCCGGCTGTGATTGAATTCGTACATATGCCTTACACTAATACCAGAGACTTAATCCCTAGCCTCCTTGGACCCCAACAAACGTGCCGAGCACCTTTGACCAAAGCCTCCCTTCTCAGAGAAAAGGTATAAAACTCCTCCTCCTCCCGAGCTTATTTTGATTCTCCATTTATTTAAGCTTGATTATGGATATGTTTGTCTCACTTAGATGAGTCCATAGGATCAAACCCGAAGTGATTTGGTTGAGTCTAGGCGGAGATCTTAAGAGTTTAGTGTGGATGGGCACGAGATTATTCCATCAGGGACAATGACGGGGAGTCATTCGATCAAGCGTGTATCAAATGGACGTGGAAGATCGAGCCGGACAGCGCTTCGGGACATAAGCAGTGGGTCGAGTCAGCAGCTACGTGGACGGCGGCGTCC
>NW_018223069.1:0-1480 GCF_001263595.1 Phalaenopsis equestris
CTCTTTCCATTTTGCCCACTTTTTCTTTCACACTTTTCTCTCTTTCACTTATCCTCTCTCTCACCTGTTCTTTTCCTCTTCCTAGCTTTCTCTCACACCTCTTTGTTAACTCTTTATCCCTCTCTCTCCTACTCCCACTCCCACTCCCACTCACTTGTCCTATTTGTTTTCCTTATTTCAATCTTTTTATCTCTCTCTCTCACCTTGTTCGCTGCCTTTCTTGCACTTTTACTCACACTTATTCTTTTCCTCCCTCACTATCTATTTCTCACTCTATCATTTTCTCTCTTGCTCGCTCTTCCCTCACTCTCTTTTCCCTCTATAGTTTTCTCTCGCTCTCTATCTCACTCTCTCCCTTCCCTCTCTTCAACTATCTCTACCTTATTCATCTCTCACACACTCTCTCTACCTCCTCAATGTTTCTCTCTCTTATTCTCTCCCTCTCTCCTCTTTCTTGCTTGCTCTCTAATCTCTTTCTAGCTCGCTCTTCGCCTAACTCTCTCTCACTCCCACTCCACCTCTTACTATCTCTCTTCCCCCTCCACTTTTATCTTACTCACTTTTTCTTTTTTCCCCTCTTCTTTCACTCTTCTCTCTCTCTCTTTCTTTCCTCATCTCTATCTATCTATCTCCCTCTCTCTCATAATCACTCCCTCTATCTCACACACTCTATCTTCTCTCTCTCACACACTATCTTCTCTCTCTCTTTCTCTTTATCTCAATCTCTCTCACTTGGTCTTACACTTATTATTTCTCTCTCTCTGTCTCCTCCTCTCTTCCTTTCACCTCTCTCTTTTCTTGTCTCTCTCTATCCATCCATCCCTTTCTTTTATCACACCTTCCTCTTTTGTTTTTTCTTTTTTTATCTCCTTTTTTCTTTCCATCTGTTGGCCTCTCTCTCCTTATCTCATTCCATATGTTTTTGCCTCCCTCTCTTTCTCTCTTCTCTCTCTCCTCTCACTCTCACATTTATCTCCCTCAATCTCTCATTATCACTCTCTCTACCTCCCTCTATCCCTTTTTCCCTAGCTCTTCTCTTTCTCACCTTCTCCCTTTATCTTATTCTCCCATTATTTATCCATCTCTCTCACTTTAACTTTCTCAAGCTATCTTATTCTTGAAATATCCGCACAAACTCTCTCTCTCTTCAACATACATTCTTCTATTTTACCTAAGCCTCTTTCACTCATCTCGTTATCTCTCCCTCTTTCTTGCTTTGTTTCTCGCTCCCTACTGTTCCCCATCTTTCTCCAATCCCCCATCTATTTTATTTTCTTTCTCTCACCGTCTTCCCCTCCTTATCCCCTTCTTCCCTCTCACCCCCTCTCCCTTTTCTTGCTTTCTCTATTTCTTACTTTTCTATCTCTCACTCTTCTCTTTTGTTTCCTCTTCTCTCACACACACTCTGTCATACTCACACACACACAAACTATCAAAATTTTCTCTCTATCCATCTTGCTCTCTCCTTTTCTTTACCTCT
>NW_018223070.1:0-1057 GCF_001263595.1 Phalaenopsis equestris
CAGATTGGGCACCGATGCCGCCGTTTGATAGAGAACAAGAAAGTTAATTATAGAAAACTTGCACCAACGTCTCCATAATGGGCGCCAACATCGTCAATTTCGGTTCATCGCTCATTTCTAGAAGATTCGACAAATTTGGACACTTTTTGAAGAGTTTTTGGATGCACTTATTGAAGAACCGAGCCTAGGCTCTATTTAGGGACGAAATTTGATCAGAAACGCCCCCCTCGCAACATTTCACCTTCTTCCACTCACTCAATTTTCCTCTTTGTACACCTACATTTCACGCCATTCCATGCCATTAGTTAGTTATTGTCTTTATAGTTTTGAGTTTTTGTGGTGATTTTATGGTGAGATTAAGTATGATTTCTTTTCTAAGAGTGTTTGAGAAGGAGAAAAGAGAGAGATTTCTTCTTCCTACTTTTCATAGGATAGGCTACAAGGGATTTTTGTTGAGAAAGAGTTTTCAAAAAAGTGTTGTTTCTTTATTAGTGTTTTATGAACTTTTTTTTTATATATGAAATTCGTGTGTTGTTGTATCTTTCTCATTAAGTTTGAGTAGTTTTCTTTATCTTTCTCCCTATTCTAAGATACTGTTAAAAGAAGAGATAATATGGATGTGCCAATGTTAAAATATAAAATAAATTATAATGATTTTTTAATTTTGAACTTAATTTACTTTTCAATCTAGCCAATTGAATTGTTAAAATGTGTTGCGAAACATATGATCCGGGAAATGGAGTATGAGTTGTACAATAGAGTGAGGATCACATTTGATTTCATGAAGGACAATTTCGTTCATGGGATTAAATGCAAATAAATAGAGAAATGTACTTTGTTGGGTGTAAAATTGGAGATTTCTAGGGTGACAGACTAAAAATCCCCAATTTGACCTGAGTGTTTAAATACTAAAGTGAGAGTTAGCCGGAAGTGGGAGCCAGTATCCTCCTAACTTAGCCACAAATTTAGGGACTAAATCTAAGATTAGCCATTAGCTAGTGATGTTCTATTACACTGTATCCGGGTAGAAAATTAAAACTACTCCTATTTGGTACAA
>NW_018223071.1:0-737 GCF_001263595.1 Phalaenopsis equestris
TAAATCCAATATTCCAAGCATCATTCATACATTATGAAATGCTTTATTCCAAGATTCCAAGCATCATTCACCTCCTTTATCGACCGTTGCCACTGTTTCGGACTTCTTTTCAAATGCTATCTATGTCCTAGATTTCCTTGCTTTCTCTTGAGAATCCATATGTTTAACTTCCTCCTGTAAATTGCTGGCTCTGCTTTGTAGTTTCTTGAAGGAATTGATGGTGAGTCTCTTAAGCAAGCATGTTACTGACCCATGGATGCTTTTGAGTAGAATCTCATTCGCATGTTGTTCCTGTAGTTGAGGTTCCTGTAGTTGAGGTTCACATTTCATTTCATGCTAAGGTTTCTCCACCTCAAGATGTAATCCACTAAGGTCTTGTAAGGCTTTTGCCTCTATATTACAAGATCTCTGATCTCGACTGTTTATATGCAATAATATAACAATATATGATTATATTTTTCACTATGATTATATTTTTCACTTATCTTTTTTCACTTATCTTTCCTTACTTTGCAACAATACAAAAAACTTGATCTTGGATAAAATAAGAATTTAACTTTTTAACTTATTATATATTTGGATACTATACAAGTATACGTATTGTTATCAGGTAATATAGAACTTTTTGATTAAGCCTTGAATATCGAACCCAAAGGGATTGTTCATAGTATGGGATAATTAAAGTAACAAACTTTCTACTTAAAAAAGACAAATACTTAAGCTATAGTTTTTATCAC
>NW_018223072.1:0-1885 GCF_001263595.1 Phalaenopsis equestris
GGGTTATATTAAACAAGTTTAAGCCTATAATGGGTCGCCCCCTTAAGTTGATTGTGTAGAGAGTGATCTTTAAGGCTTGCCCTAGATTGCTTTGGGACAACTTAGCTCACGGAAGGGTAGGAATATTTTAGAGGTCTTTAGACTAGGCTAGGGCTTCATTGCTTCAAGTAGAATAGAGCCATTGCTAGACCTTTTTAGAGGTCAGTAAGTGTTTTCTATCTATTGGTGAGGATGTAATTAATCTTGAGGGCTAATTTATATTGAAAAATTTTGTATATTGGATAGGGAAATGTCTGCTTGCCTTTCTGGACCATGAATGGCCAGAGTCTTGTCGAAAATGGGCATTACTTATCTGCTTCCAAAGGATGTGTGGATTGGCACATTGTCTGGTGATTATTGACAGGAAGTTGAATTTGAAGGCATCCCTAATTAGCTCATCTTGATGTGAGACTATCAAACATTCGGGCATAAGAGATGCACTCAAATGGTTATTTTGATCCATTTTATCCATTAAGTTTGCTGCTTCTTCATTATCTTAAGTTTACTCTCAAAATTAGGAACCAAATGATTTTACTTTTTAGATTCCAAACTATTGTGGTTGGCTCTATTAGCACCATGGATGTACTTCTTACATCACTGCAATTAATATCTTTGAAACTAATCTTCCTACTCCTAAAGTTTCTTATCTCTCTTTTATTGGTGAAATTATAGATGATCATGATTCATGACATCCTCTTGATTTGTGTTCTGGTGGATAGGAAATTTCGTATCTTATTTATAAAACAAAACCTAAATAAGAAGATAATCACTCTCCGATTTTCATCAGGCTTCAAACAAAATGATCTAGTTGATCACTCTCCTATTTTCATCAGGCTTCAAACAAAATGATCTAGTTGAGTGGGTTTTTATGTTCTGATAGAGGCATGAACTTCATATTATCTTTAGTTTAACTTGCGTTTTTTTTATTTGGAAATCCTGTTAATTTTTATATTTTTGTGATATCTTGATGATTTATGAAATTGGTGCCTCAATTGTATTGATGTTCTTGATGAAGATTTGAATCCTTTCAATAGAAGAATATAAATTGCTTTTGGTTGATTTTTTTCTCTTTTATTTTCTTTGATAAGAAATCCCCAACTATTATTCATTAACCCTGAAATACATATATAAATAAGAAGCTAAAGGAGGTAAAAAAAAGAAATTTATTGTTCACAAAAGATTAATTTACAATTACATGAATTGTCGCTTTATTGGTCATGGGCTAAAAATGAGATGATGCAAATGATGAACAAAAAAAAGGACAAAAAATGTGTCAGTTGGGTTTAAAATTGGGTTTGGACTAATTTAATTTTGATTTTGGCGCTAGATAAAGTTAGTTAGGATAGTATTAGGATAAGTTCAAAATTTAAATGATTGTTGCTGGTTTGTTTGATGAAATCAATGAGGTTTGGGAGGTAAGGTTGAGATTTGTTCGTAATGTAAATTTTGAATTTAGGGGTTTTAGATGATAGAGAGAGGGCGATGAAGGAAAGCAAGCACTCGCGGTGCATTGAAATTTTTTTCATGTGAGCAATGATTTTACTATTTCATGAACTATAACTGTATTGTTTTGTGAATAATTATTGTATTATTTTACAACAACGTATTTGCTGCTTAGTATTGAAGGAAGGAATTTATGGCAAGTTAGTAGAAATGTTGTAGTTTTGAGGGAAAATATAAATAAATGAATGAATTTTTGTTTCAATGTGATCCTGTATATAAAATGATCCACGTCATCCCAATGAAAGTTTTTTTTTTTTTTCAGTTTTATGTTTTGATTCGTTAAATTTCCTTTGCAACTTTTTTTGTTTAGTTTTATGTTTTGATTCGTTAAATTTCCTTTGCA
>NW_018223073.1:0-210 GCF_001263595.1 Phalaenopsis equestris
CATCACTGTGTAGCAAAAAATTCAAATCGGTGTTTTGAAAGTTGTAAGCGCCACATCCTTGGGAGCCATCTTGATTTGGTTATATCCCGACGATCCCTCCATGAAGGAGAAAATTTCATGTGTTGAACTGATATCCACCATCATCTTTGGTATGGGTAGTGGAAATTTGTCTTTTGGACATGCCTTGTTCAAATCTCTAAAGTCGACACA
>NW_018223073.1:2108-3430 GCF_001263595.1 Phalaenopsis equestris
ATTATCTGTTTTCCTTTGTCTGTTGGAGCTGTTCTTGGTGGTAACACCTTCCCGCTTCTTAATTTGACTTCTGTGACTTCTTCTTCTTGAGATATCATTGTTGAATCTTTCAGTGTATTTTCCTCTTCGTCGAAAATATCTAAGTTGATGGCAAATGGTGCACCATTACGCTCGAGAGTTGGCTGTTTGTTATATGTGCTGTCGTAAGAGATATCATTGAGATCTTCTTTGGCCTTGACAACGAGTTTGTCAGACTCGAGTACAATTTGAGGATCATTTTGGGGATCGAGATTGTAGCTAGATCGGTCATAATCAGTTATGTTATTACGAAAAACAGTCAAAACGTAGCCCAAATCATAATCATTATATTCATAAGACCCATGAGGGATAAAAAGATAATCATATAAAGTCAAGGGTTCGAGGATTTTTTTCCCCAAATCCGAGACAACCAGTCTAGTAGAGGCAGCCTCTATCCTACCCCCCGTGCTATAAATCTTGACAGTGATGCTTTTCTTCTTCTTGTTCTTCGTCTTTGACGATGATTGATCTCCTGGCGAAATCTTCATCTCGGGCTCGGTATGTTGCGGGCTCTGAATGGAGACTTGTTTTGATGCAGACTGTATCTTGGTCAGTATCTTCTTGGATGATCTGCTCCAGACCTCATTCCATTCTTCTTCGGTGTTCGTAGAAGCTTGTTTTGATGAATCTTGTATTTGATTGAGGACCCTCTTGAGTTAATTGGGGAGATTGACTCAGCTGAAATCATGTTTATGGAAACTTTTTCAGGTTCTCTTAAATACTCCTTTGGGATTGTTATAATCTATTCCTTGAGGTTCTTCTCGAGCCATTCTTTAAAGATGAAACACTTGTTTATAATGTGCCCAAGCAACTAGTGGAAAGGGCAATAATTTTGTTCATTCTTCTTATCCACCTCTTCGAGTGTTTTTGGATCAGGTAGTTTGAATTTTGGTTTCTTCATCAAGCTTTTGAATATTTTAGGTACAGCTTCATCTTTGAAGGAATAAACAACTTTCTATCGCTCTAACAGGGATATTCTTTTACCCGTTGTTCGAGGTGATCCCTCCTGAGACGGTCGTTGGTTGGATTGACTGCTCTCTCTTTGAGAGTACTGTGACGAAGACTGGCAATGCTCTTCTGCATATATCTTTATCAGTTTCTTTCCTTTGTCGACAGTTGCGACTACTCTTGATTTCTTTTCGAACACTCTGGTCACCTTCGCCTTTTCATGCGGCTCCATGTGCTACATTTCTTCTTGAAGACTGTTGGCTCTACTGAGTAGCTTCTCGGAGGGATTGGTGGTT
>NW_018223073.1:4049-4964 GCF_001263595.1 Phalaenopsis equestris
TTTTTGACTGATTAATCTCGGGAAAAGCCAATCTTGGTGCTTGTAATTGCCCCTGAATGGTGGGCATGGCCGTCATAGCTGCCGTCATCTCTTCTATACTTTTCTCCAGTAGACTGACTTGTTAATCCCTTAGGAGGATAACCCTACGCAGCTCATCTACGGCATTCTCTTCGGTGTGAGGTTGAGCCTCACGCGCAGATGTGGTAGCTCTGGTTTCGATCACATGGAAATCCATGAAATCCTCCTCCAAGTAATCACTGTAATCAAAATCTTCATTATCACCATTGACATAAACTCCATGCTCTCGAGCTAACTCAGAAATCTAGATCCTGAGTTTCTCAACTTTTCCTCAATTATCGATTCCTTGATTGCTTTAAGATCTAGAGGACCTTGATGGACATCTTCTATTTCTTCCTCCATCTCGCGAGCTATTGTCGCAATGATGTCAGATATTTCAGGCACTTGTTTTACTTCATGTTCTGTAGGCTCACTGAACTGTATCGGTGCAGCGAACTTGGGTACCCATACCCTTTTCTTCTTTGACGATCATGGTCTCAGGATGAGATGTCTTAGTAGAGACATCGGTATGTCGAAGGAAGGTATGCTCCCGGTGGTGTAGACCAGCTACAGTGTTGGGTAATCGTCTTTATTTTTCTTTGCTAGATTGCATGAATGACGGGTAAGCTCCTCAGACCTAGTCTCGACTTAATCGGTTGGCGACTGGCAGTCCTGCTGGTGGTATGATTAGTGGTGACTATAGCAGTATCAACACGGTTTTCCAAATGGAACCAGACGGGAACACTGGTAGGTGACTTTACAATCAACTTATGAGACTTTCTAATGGACTTAACTTCCTTCAAAGTTTCTTTTTTCATAAAAGTTTCTTTTTTCATATGAAGGGAAATTGCATGTCCC
>NW_018223074.1:0-226 GCF_001263595.1 Phalaenopsis equestris
CTAAACCCTCAAGGGTCAAATTTGAGTCTAACTTGCTCCCTACTCTTAATCTGGATATTCAGGATGAATTATTAAGTAACGTAATAAAGTTTAAATGAACCCAAAGCTTTTTACCAGATATTAAGAAGGTTGCATGGACCTGCTCCCTACTCTTAATCTGGTAAATACCTTAGGGATCTTTTAAACTTAATACGTTTTACTTAATAATATTATCCTTAAAATTTAA
>NW_018223074.1:1171-11222 GCF_001263595.1 Phalaenopsis equestris
GTAGAAAGTCACATCGGGGCTTTGTTACAGGAGCTTATTGTGTACTGATGGTGTTCTGCTAATCTTGGTTTCAAAATTCTGTATTGTCCGGGAACTTACTGGATGACGAGTTGGGAGTCGCCATAAATGGAAATGTTTGTTATATCCATTGAGATTGTCATTTCCAATCCGATGATTAAAGCTTCATACTCTGCTTCATTGTTGGTGCACGACTTTGTCAGGTGGTATGAGAACCTCATCATAACCTTATCTGGCGTGATAAAGATCAAACTAATCTTTGCTTTGCCTGGTATAAATGTGTCTGATCCTTTGCCTTTTCTGGCTGACGAAGGGCCATCAAAGTACATCTCCCAGTGTTGTGCACTGGATAATTCCATTTGTAATATTTGTAGTCTGGTAACTCGTCGTTGAGAGAGGACCCAGCTGGCATTGGATGTGCAACGAGAAAGTTTGCTAGTATCTGTCCCTTGATAGCACGGAGGGGAATAAAAGCTATACCAAATTGCAATAAGATCATTGACCATCTTTCTAAACGTCCAGAGAGTGTTGGTCGGGTCATCAGATATTGCAATGGATTACCTTTCGAGATTAGGGAAATCTTTTGAGAAAGCATGTAATGTCTAAGCTTTTGAGCAGCAAAAATCATTGTCATACAATGCTTCTCAATAGGTGGATACCTTATCTCCGTCGGTATTAAGCTACGACTCAAGTAGTAGAGTACATTTTCTTTAGCCTCATCATTGACTTGGGTTAAGAGAGCTCTAAGCGAGTCATCTAAGGTCGCGATATAAAGTATCAAAGGTTTCCCTGGGATAGGGGTTGCCAAGATAGGAGCTGTCATTAAATATTGTTTAACATCCTCAAAGGCCCGCTTGCATTTATCTTCACAAATAAATTTGGCGTTCTTTTTAATTAATGCCGAGAAAGGTTGACACCTACTTGAGAGATTAGAAATAAAGTGTCTCAGATATGTCAACTTCCCCTACAAGGAACGTAGTTGTTTCAAGGTTTTAGGATGAGACATTTCCAAGATAGATTTAATCTTATCCGGGTCGATCTCAATTCCTCGATGACGGACAACGAATCTCAGAAATTTCCTTGAGGTAACGCCAAAGACGCACTTTAAGGGATTCATTTTAAGGTCATATCGTCGTAACCATTCAAACACGTTCCTCAAATCGTACAAATGGTCTATTTTTTGTTTACTTTTGATGACCAAATCATCCACGTAGCATTCTTCACGTAGCATTCTACTTGGTTGGAATGAGGTTGTCAAAAATTTTCGTCATTGCACGCTGATATCTTGCTACGACATTCTTTAGGCCGAACGACATCACTGTGTAGTAAAAATTCTAATCGGTGTTCTGAAGGCTGTAAATGCTGCATCCTCGGGAGCCATCTTGATTTGGTTGTATCCCTACGATCCGTCCATGAAGGAGAAAATTTCATGTGTTGAAGCAATATCCATCATCATCTCTGGTATGGATAGTGGAAATTCGTCTTTTGGACATGCCTTGTTCAAATCTCTGAAGTCAACGCAAACACGGATCTGTCCATTTTTCTTCTTAACAGGTACAATGTTAGCTAACCATGTGGGTTATTGATCTTCTTTCACAAAATTCGCGTCTATTAATTTCTTCACCTCGATGATGACTTGTTGTTTTATTTCAAGGCACATTCTCCTGGGAGCTTGTTTTATTGGGGTTATATTCTTCTTCACCCCGAGTTTATGGACTACAACTTCTGCGGATAGTTCTGACATTTCATTGTAGCTCCATGAGAAGCAATCTTTGAATTGTGTTATTTGTTTGATCAATTATGCAGATTCTTCATCATTGAGTAGAGAACTTATAAATGTAGGTCGAGGTTGTTCTGCAGTCCTGAGGTTAATCTTTTTCAATTCATCAACGGTAGATTTAATTTTCTCCTTAAATTCTAGGGGAGCATCTTCTATTGGTTGATCATTAGAGTCATCCTCTATAATAAGGAAATCCTCTTCTGACTCACCAGTAACAATCATACAAAATTCAGAATCATTGACTGGGCTGACTGTACCAAATCCGAGACCCTCTTTTGAATTTGGAGTTTGACTTTACCATTCCATAGTTTTCCAAAAAGTTGAAATTTATCTTTTGTTATTTGCTTTTGTAAGTGTCCCTGATGAATTAACTTTTGAACACAAGGCGAAAAGTAACCAAAAGGCAATTCCATCAATTCATTAGGATCATCAATTCATTATACATGTTTTTCAAGCTCAGTAGAGGTAGAAGCATGGTAAAATTTAATCGGCTTTGAACCAACACTACGGACTTCCTTGACCTCTCGGCTTTAATTTAATCGGCTTTGAACCAACACTACGGACTTCCTTGACCTCTAAACTCTCGACCTTTTGAGGGAGAATCGGAGTAACGGTCATAGCATTCACATAATAGTTTATTCGATCATACATTGTTTCATATTCATTCTTCTTTGTATCTTCTAGGGATATCTCGTATTGAGATTTCTTCCGTTTTGTCATCATTATCTCGTCTTCACAACTGTCTTCATCACTAATATTGATGGTTGGCCTAGTCCGTTCAATGATTAAGTTGATCCTTCCTCGTCCTCTTCCCAGAACTCGACCTTGGGTGCGCGAACTAAAAGAACTTTCACCAACTCGTTGTAAGGGAGTGGTGGAAGATCCCTGAAGGAGAGTTGATTGGCCTCCTCTTTGTAATTCTTCTGAATCTTCATCTTTGTTTGTGATAACTTCACCAGAGAAGACAGTCCTCTTTGGAGGCGCGTAATAGGCAACATCTTCATGGATACCAATTTCATGCACTGAAAATGGTTGTAGGTCTCCTTTGACGTAATTTTCTTGACCATCTTTGCGGTATTTAATGCACTGGTGTAGAGATGATGGAACCATATTGTGCCCATGAATCCATGGTCGACCCAGTAGAGCATGTCGACCCAGTAGAGCATTAAAAGCATTAAAAGAGGTCTCAGTGTCGATGAGATGAAATTTAGTGATTGTCACGAGTTCTCCAACCATCATAAGTAATGTAATTAATCTGAGGGCTCTTTCTCCCTTTTGGTTAAGTCCTGTTAACAACATTTTATCGGCCGTAAGCTCCTGAGCTTCAAAATCCAAATAGGCCAATATCCATAGGCTCATCAAGTTAAGACAGGCTCCAGGATCTACTAAAACTCTGGACAACAATAATCTGTCAATATTGATGGAGATGTAGAGTGGACGGTTGTGGTCGGTGGTACCGAGCAGCAAGTTTTCATCTGTGAAGGTTACCCCAGGCAGTTCTTTCAATAAACAAACTTCATCTGAGGATGTGCTGGCCAACTGAGCTAAATAAATCTCTGGGTTGAGTAAAGTTGTAACTAGAGATTCTCTCATCTCCTTTGACAGGATTAGAGCGCCATAAATGCTTAGTTTGGTTGGTAACCTCCTAAGATGAGCTAGCATGTTATAATCAACATTGTATATGATCATTTGATTTTATCTTGATTATGTGGTTCTTCCACAGGTGGAGGTGGAGGTATATCTTCCCAGATCATTATCTGTTGGAGCTGTTCTTGGTAGTAACACTTTTCCGCTCCTTAAGTTAACTTCTATGATTTCTTCTTCTTGAGATATCATTGTTGAATTCTTTGGTGTTTCTTCTTCTTCGTCGGAAAGATCTAAGTTGATAACCGGTGTGCCGTGATGCTTGAGAATTGGCTCCTCGTTATCAGTGCCGTTGTAAATGAATTCATCAGACTCGAGTATGATTTGAGGATCATTTTGGGGATCAAGCTCGAAGCTAGATTGGTCATAATCAGTTATCACCAGAAACAGTTAAAACGTAGCCAAAATCATAATCATTATATTCATAAGACCCCGGAGGGACAAAAAGATAATCATATAAAGTCAAGGGTTCGAGGATTTTCTTCCCCGAATACGAGACAACTAATCTGATAATGGCAGTATCCTACCCCCCATGCTGTCAATATTTGTAGTGATGATTTTCTACTTCTTCTTTGTCCTTGACGACAACGGCTCTCCTGACAAAACCTTCACTCGGGCTTGGTATGCTGCGGAATCTGAATGGAGTCTTGTTTTGATGCAGATTAGATCTTGTTCAGTATCTTCTTGGATAATCTGCTCCAGACCTTATTCCATTCTTCTTCTTTTGTATATACAAAAGATTGTTTTGATGGATCTTGTATTTGACTGAGGATCCTCTTGAGTTCTTCCCAAGTTATACTTCATCCATCTGTTCCAGTATACGGATCGATTGGAGAGATTGGCTCTGCCGAAATCATATTTATGGAACCCTTTTTCAGGTTCTTTTAAATATTATTTGGGATTGTTATGTTCTCCTCTTTAAGGTTCCTCTCGAGCCAGTCTTTGAAGACGAAGCATTTTTCTATAGTGTGCCCAAGCAACCGGTGCTATGGGCAATAATTTGGTTCATTCTTCTTATCCACCTCTTTGGGCTTCCTCATATCTGGTAGTCTGAACTCGGACTTCTTCATCAGACTTCTGAATATTTTAGGTATAGCTTCATCTTTGAAAGAATACACCATTTTACGTCGCTCTAATAGGGACATTTTCTTATCCCCTGCTCGTGGTGATCCTTCTTGAGGCGATCGCTGGTTGGATTGACTACTCTATTTTTGAGCGTACTGTGATGAAGACTGGCGAGGCTCTTCGGCATATATCTTTATTGGTTGCTTTCCTTTGTCGATGGTCACTACTACTCCTGATTTCTTTTCGAATGCTCTGTTCACCTTAGCCTTTTTGTGTGGCTTCATGTGCTTAATTTCCTCTTGATGAATGCTGGCTTTACTGAGTAGCTTCTTGAAGGATTTGATGGTGAGTCCCTTGAGCATGAAGGCTACTGGCCAATGAATGCTCTTGAGTAGAATTTTAATCGCATGATGTTCCTGTAGCTGATGTTCACATTTCATGCTAAGATTTCTCCACCTCAAAATATAGTCCACCAAAGTTTCACTAGGCTTTTGTTTTTCCATCATGAGCTCTCCAATAGACACATGATATTGTGCCCCGACAAATCGTTTCACAAATAACTGTTCCAATTCAGAAAATTTTTTAACTAACCCGTTGGGCAAGTCAGCGTACCAGTCGAAAGCAATTCCTGACAAGCTGTTGACGAACTGCTAGAAGAGTAGAGCTTCACCATTTCTCGTGTTGCCACAGCTGGCTCCTAAATGTGCTATATGTTGTCTGGGATTTCCAGTCCCATCAAATATTTTAAAGTTTGGGGCCACAAAACCCATGGGGAAAGGCACGACGTCGAATTCCTTCGGGTAAGGTCTACCCTTTAGAATCAATGCACCACCCTTATTTTGGGTTAAAGCGTCCCGCACTTGTTCAACCATTTGCTTGTATTCTTTTTCTAATATAGCACCTGATGGAGAATCATTTCTATGTTGCTCGTCTCTATTTGCTGAAGCAACCTCTCTTCTTTCATTTGTGATGTGTATGATTTCTGGTTGATTGATCTCGATCTCTGCTAATTGCGACGCTTGTGATTTCCCCTGAATAGTGGCCATAGCGGTCATGGCTGCGGTCATCTCTTCTATGTTGTGGATGGTTGTGGTCATCTCTTCTATTCTTTTCTCGAGTAGACTAACTTGCTCATCCCTTATAAGGACAGCCCTACGCAGTTCATCTGCGACATTCTCTTTGGTGTGAGGTTGAGCCTCGTGCGCAGATATGGCAGCTTTGGTTTCAATTACATGGACATGCATGAAATGTTCCTCCAAGTATTCTTTGTAATTAAAATTTTCATCATCGCTATCGACAGAAACTCTGTGTTCTTGAGCTAACTCGGAGTTTCCGTCGATAGCGACGATGAAAATTTTGGGATATTTTATAATTTTTGGAATTTTTTGCTAAGGAGGGGTATTTTGTTAATTTGTCCAATTTTGGTGATTTTGGGGAGTTTGAGTGTTTTCAAAGTGTTTGAAATGATTTTTGAACCAAGTTGGATATTTTGGGTAGATTTGGGAATTTTGGTCAAATTTAGGGTCCCAAATGTATCTAGGTAATTTGGGGGAAATTTAGGGGCAAAAGGCTAGGTTGGGTATCTTGGTAGAGTTAGAGTGCCAGCCACCATCAATAAGCCATTGACCAATGGAAACCCCTTTTTGGGTCCTCTATGTAGTGGTCTTAGCTAAACCCTAGCCTAGGGCTAGTGGGTTTAGGGGACCACCAACATGAGTCTCCCAAAAGTATCAAGGGACCAAAATGGGGGACCAAAGCTAGGAAGTTTAATTTTAGGATTGTGAGTGATTGTGAGTGCAAGTATGTACCTTAGCCCTAGACCAGCCCTAGACCAACACGACCAACACCCAGGGTCAACCCTAAGGTCCAACAGTCCTAAGGGTGACTCATTTTGAGTTCCCCCATAATGAGCCCACCAACTAAGAGCTATAGGTTCGAACCAATATGTGGAACTTCAAGTTGAGTAAAGGGGAGTGTAGAATTTCTAATGGTGAGGGAAGAATAGTCAGTAGGAATGTCTTATGGCTAAACCTTAGGCTACTAAAGAGGAAAAACTAAACCTCAACCAAAAGTGAGGTCAACACAGCCATACAAAATTCTGAATCATCGACTGGTCCAATTGTACCAAATCCGAGACCCTCTTTCGAGTTGGGAGTTCGACTTTTAACATCCTAAAATTTTTCAAAAAGTTTTAGTTTATCTTTTGGCATTTATTTTGGGAAATGTCCCTATTGAATTAACTTTTGTACACAAGGTAAAAAGTAACTAAAAGGTAATTCCATTAATTCATTAGGATTCTCATCCAAATCTACATTATTTTCAAGGTCAACAGAAGTAGAAGTATGATAAAACTTGAACGGATTTGAGCTAGTGCTACAAACTTCCTTGACCTTTAAACTCTCGACCTTTTGAGGGAGAATCAGAGTAAGGGTCATGGTGTTCACATAGTGGCTTTTCCGATCATATATTGTCTCATATTTATTTTGCTCCGTATCTTCTAAGGATAACTCGTACTAAGGTTTCTTCTATTTTGTCATCATTATTTCATCTTCAGATTTGTCTTCATCACCAATGTAGATGGTCGGCCCAGTCCATTTAACATTTAAGCTGGTTCTTCCTCTTCCATGTCCCTGGCCTCGTCCTTAGGTGCACAAACTAAAAGAACCCCCACCAATTCATTGCAAAAGAGAGGTGGGTGATTGCTGAAGCAGAGTTTAATGGCTTTACCATTGTAGTTCTTCTAAATCTTCACTTTTATTTATCATAACTTCACGATAGAAGACAGTTTTCTTTGAAGACACATAGTAGGCAACATCTTCATGAATTCCAACTTCATGAACTGAAAAATGGTTGCAGATCTCCCTTGATGCAATGTTTTTGTCCTTCCTTGTACGATAGAAGACAGTTTTCTTTGAAGACACATAGTAGGCAACATCTTCATGAATTCCAACTTCATGAACTGAAAAATGGTTGCAGATCTCCCTTGATGCAATGTTTTTGTCCTTCCTTGTAGTACTTAAAGCATTGGTGTAGAGATAATGGAACCATGTTGTGTTCATGAATCCATGGTCGACCAAGAAGAGCATTAAAAGAGGTCTCGACGTTGTCGGCGCTATTTCGTGGGTTTGTGGGGAGTTGCCCGTAAGAAGCTGTCGGCCGCCCGAATTGAAATCCCGTCACCCCCCTCCTTCGGAAGGACGTTGAAGTAAGGACGTTGAAGTATGAAGCTAAACTCACCCCATAATTTTCATAATTTAAAAATGAAAGAGCGATGTACCTCAAATCTTGTATCAGTTTCGATGGTCAAACACAAGACTTGAGGATGAGGCTTGATGAAATAAACTAAGGAAAGTATGACGTCCGTTTGGTCTGCGAAACCTTTGTATTTACCGACAAGTTCCACTATTTAATATAAATGATTAAATATGGTTTATATTAAGTTGGGTTCGGACATGCTTCCTATAAGTGCAAGCCCCTATAGTTAATTACATCTTAAATGACCAAAATCACTTAAGAAGACTCGATAAAAAACAGGAAATATTATCTTCAAGGAATTTTAAAGGGTAAGACTTTTCAATGAAATCAGACAAAGAGGTGTGAAATAGGATTGAGTCAAATTTGGTACATTTTATTGTAGAATTCAAAGGAGGAAGAACTAGGGGATGTCATGGATCCTAGAGGAGAACCTCGGTGACTTCCCAAGCTATCCTAATGTTTGGCTTCAGTTTTGAGGAGAGATATTTAGGTGTTTCATCCTGCCAATTTTATTAGTTAGGGCTTTCATTCGTGTGAACAATCACACAAATAGCTTGGAAGATATAAGGATTTAGGTCGTGACAAACGACAACCTCGGAATCCCAAGACGAGTTAGGGCTTATATTTTATGGCAGGGCTATACAAAGGCCTAAATATAAGGTGAGGATTTACGTTGCATAAGCAAGCAACCTCGAAGTCCTATGGCTTTGTTGTTTAAGTTTAAGGAAGGAAGATTGGTTTAGCTGAGGAAGACTAGTTTTGTTGCTGAAGATGTTTGTGCTGCCCACCATGCTAGCTACAAGCTCCTCACCGCGATGAGTTTTTTAATTTTCTAGTGTGTCAAGTTATAATTTCAATCAGGTGGCCTTATGGTTGAAGTTCTTTAAATTTTATGAGGGCATATTAAAGTTGATTAAAGCGACGCTAGTTAGGATCCTACGGTTCCCTCATTCCAGCACCATTATTTTCTATTGGATTCACTTAGTCAAAATGAACTTATCAAACTCAACTTAATGAGTTTCATAATTTCATTTAAACCGTGGGAAGCCTCGTTAGCAACCATAGGTTACCTCCTCCGAGGGATTCCCGATCATCCAATAGAGACTTGTTAATTTAGTTGCAATTGTAGTTTTGTGCGATGTTTGTGATTAAATTTTGGGTTGTTTTATATTTTGAATGTTTTGGTGGTGAATTTTATCTTGGTTGATTTTAATTTTGGATTTTGGGCTTTGGTTTTGGTTAACATGCAAGTTTATGTTATTTTCATACATGTAGGTAAACGCAAGCATAAAACTAAACAACGTAAGCATAGAGCATGTAAGGAAAAGGCACAAGAAAAATGGTACCATAAACTGTAAAAGCGTACCTGGCAAGTCTTCTCGTTCCACCACTTGAAACTTAAAAATGCATGTGAGGGCATTTATGATGAGCACGAAAAGTAAAGTTCAGGTGGTTTTCCTAACTCTATGTTGTATTTGGTGAGTCCTTAAAAATTTAATTAAGAATGATTTCATTGAGCAAAGTATATTAAGTTTAATAGACCTCTAAGGTGTCCAACAAGTTAGGAGGAGGAAGCAAGTCCATGCCTCCCTCTCCCCAACTGGTGAAAATCCAAGAGTCCATTTAAACTTATTATGTTGCTTAATGCTTCATCCTGTGAATACTTCTAATGCTTAGTGAACATTGATGTCTCAATTATCCCTAAGAAAGAGGTAATTGTCACTTGCGGTTCATCATTTATTGTTTAATTTGAAAATTATGTGAGTGAATTTCCTTAAAGGGGCAAGTTGGTGTAACATGAACACTTAGCCAATTTTTTTTAATTAACCTTAGTGGTGTTTCAAGAATGTTTGATTATGTTGTGTTTATTTCTCTAATCCTCATTTAGTCAATTTTGATTTGGCCTAAGTCACCACTAAGTCCTTAAGACCTAGGTGAGTGTCTTAACTAGTTTTGAAAAGGTTAAGCTTTAAGTGGTCATGATTCATAATTTGAATTTTTATTTGAAAATCAAAATATGGGTATTAAATTGATTAATTATTGACTTCAAAAGTCATACCCCTAAGTTCGGGATCATTTAACTTTAATAAATTTCCAAATTTTAATAATTTAGAAATTTTATTAACATAACTAAGAAAGTAAGATTTGTTTCTACCAATTAACTCTTGCGTTCCAATCATCAAAAAAATTGATTAACATCAGAGGTTGCCCATTTCCCTCCTTGACTTAAGCCTAAATGTTAATTAAGGCTAAATTTCCAAAATTACACATTTGCCCCTATGGCTCTAA
>NW_018223074.1:11232-13424 GCF_001263595.1 Phalaenopsis equestris
TGGCTCTAACACTTCATAATTTGTCAAATTCAATTCAAATGACTTTGAAATTTTTATCCTACCTCATTCATGAGTCCATCAAGACATCAGAGGAGGAAGTGTGATTTTTTAGAATTTAATTTATTTTATACAATTATTTTCATGCGAAAAAAGAATTTTTCAAAGAAAATTCGTAACTTGACCAAGGTAAATTTTAATGCTTTGAAATTTTTACTGGAGATAGACCTAAACCAGAGAAGCCTTTGGACAAAATTTCATGATTTTATGAATTCTTTGTGATTTATCAAAATTATTTTAATTTCTAGATTATTTAATAAAAATAAAATATTTTAAATGATGAAAATTAAGTTTTGTGTCTTTGAAAAATCTCTCTGAGGTTAGAAAACCAAGTGGAACAAATTTCATATTTTTTTTTATTTTTCTTTGATTTATTGGAATTACTTTAGCGAGAACTCATTTTTAGCCTTTAAAAATTATTTTTAAGCTTTGAAAATCAATATCTTTATTTAAAAATCAGGAAAAATATTCTAATTGTTCCTAAGTGATTAGGAAGCAATTTAGAGCATTTCCATGAATTTTGTTATTTTTGTGTTTTTTATGAATTTTTAAATATTTAAAATAGACTAAAAATCAAGTTTTTATTCTAAATATTATTTTATTTTTAAAAATACCCCTGATCACAAATAACTCAAAAAACTAAGTTTCATAATTTTTTGAGTTATATTTTGATTTTTAAAAAATCATTTAAGTGTTAAAAGTAGTATTTATCTTTAAAAATCAACTTAAGTTATCAAAGGAACTCAAAATATTTTGAAATTTTTATAGTGAGTTCTCAGGATCATAAACCACAAAGTAGCTTAAAAATCAATCATTTAAATGTTTATATTTTTAAAAATTAATTATTTTAGTGATTTAGTGTTTGTAAAATTTAAGTGCATTTTAAATGACTTGACCCATGAAATTTTTTTCAAAAGCTACTCTAGTCATGATGGACCTTCCAATATTTTCTTGGAATTTTCTAATCAATATGCTAATTTCCATGATTATTTTAAGGAAATAATGTTCAAGAACTTGAAAAATATGAATCTCTGTATAGGGACCTCCTCTGACTTTGGAAAAATTAGAGGATATTTCCCTTGACAGAGGCTACAACATGCCAAAATTTTAAGCCAAGGTGATGTATCAATATGCATGGAGAATCAAATGATCCCAAACAGTGTTTAAATAATAAAAAATATTTTTTTTGCATCAAATGGACTTGAAGTTTATTCAACATTATTCTCCTCTGTTCACTGAGTAAGAAGGTATTTTTATTTTATTTTTATGATTTTTCTACACAAAGTTATGGATTTTTGAAGTTTAGGGAGTTTAAATAAACAGAAAAAGCCCTATTTTTCTACTTATCCATGCGACGCCTCGTCATCCTACGAGTCGTGTAGATCCTAGGCAGCTCCGAAACTCCACGCGGCACCCTCTTATTTGACGTCGCCGTCCACGCCAGCAGCCACGCATGTGATCGGACAACGCGTGGTCATCGTCCCCAATGGCTTAGGCCAAGAGCCGTCCACCTTCAAGGCTTATGATCTCTCACATTTCTCAACCAAATTAAGTGAATTTTTTTTAAAATGCTCGTTTTAGACGAACACATCCATACGGTTAATGTGTCATGAAATCAAGTTCAAGTAAATAGAGAATCAAAATAGGCTCGGGAGGAGGAGAAGTTTTGTACTTTTGCTCTAAGAAGGGAGGCTTCAAACAGAGGTGCTTGACACGTTCTTTGGAGTCCAAGGAGGCTATGGATTAAGCCTCTTACTGTGGTGTAAGGCCTAGGTATGAATTCGACCAAGCTCGATTTTAGGTGTTGGTCTATAGATATGGTAGAGGCTATTTCATAGGGTAATTTGATGGGGCTTTATCTTCTCTTGTTGTTGTGAAGGTGTGGGCACAAGCAACTAAGGTTTGGTGGAGTTTTGAGAGATGTCGTGTTTCTGCCCTAATTTTTAAGCTCAAAATTAGGGTTATACAGGGGGAATCAAGGCAGTGGAGTGATTGGAATGAGCTGTGAAGGTCTCAAGGAAGCTCTGTGAGTGATTTTGGAGGCTCTCTTTGAGAAAAATGTAGCACACCTCCCATGGCCGTGGAGGTGAGTTTTTATAAGAATGGCCATGGGGTGGCGAATGGCCATGGGGTGG
>NW_018223074.1:13589-23990 GCF_001263595.1 Phalaenopsis equestris
CGGCCGGCCAGGGAGAGGTGGCTAGGAGCTCAGGGAACCCAGGGGAATATGTCACAACAATTTTGTGCAATAATACCTAATTTTGGTAAGGATATCTTAAGCACATGCATTTTTGGAAATAATATCCCTTAATTTGGGGGACCTTTGGTCCATGGAATGATTTAGGGGGTTTCATAGTGTTTTAACTGGTCAGTAAGTCCAACTAATGGCTGGGGCGGAATTAATTTGGTGATTTTAGGGTGGTTAGGTCACATTTAGTGCATGGGTCCAAATGGGTGCAAATGACCAAGTGTTGGGTTTGGTCTAGGCTAGCCATGTCAATTGGCCCAATTAATTGTTGAATTTGGTGTAGATGATCATAAGGAACAACTTTGGTGGAGGATGGAAGTGGTATTGAGTTCAATTGAAGGATTAATTTGAGGGAATTTTGAACTTTCATCAGTTTGGGTCATGTTGGGCTAGGCTTGGGTCTAGCTTGGGGTAGCCTTGGTCTAAGTCCAAATTGATTGTTTTAAATGGTCAATAGAGACCTCATTAAGTCATTAAGAGTTTTCATAAGAGTTTTCAACATGAATTGGATGCCAGTTTGGAGGTTAAGGTTATCAATTGGGTAAAATTTGGGGACTTAGCGAATTTGGGGCTAAATTTGAGAATTTTGGATTAGAATTTTGGATTTAGGTGGATTTAGGCCAAAATCAAATGGATTTGAGTCTTCACCAAGGACAATTTATGGTTGATTTTAATGTATAGGAATTTTATCAAGATTTTTTAACATTAATTGGGGTCAATTGACTAGGCTATGGGTTCAATTTTGTGAGATTAGGTCATATGGTCAAAATTGGGGTTTTGACCTAAATCAAAATTGGTCTCAAATCATGGGCCAATTAGGCATGTATTTGGTTTATTTTGATCATATAAAAGGTGATTTTGAGTTTAGGATTGGAATTTGGGTCAACTAATATCAAATTGATGGACATTTGGGTTGAATTTGGGTAATTTGGGCCCTTAAAGGAAAATTTGTGGATGTTGGCTAAAGATGGTAAAATTGGCCAAATTGGGTCATGTGGTAGTTGAGAGAAATGAAATTCGGAATATTTGGGATTTATTGAGATTTTTTAGGAATTTTTAGAATTTTTGAAATTTTGGGTTATGGAGGGGTATTTTGGTAATTTGGGGGTGTTTTAGGGGAAAAAGGCCAAGATGGGTATTTTGGTAGACTTGAGGTACCAACCATCAGCAAGAAGCCATGGACCAATGGAAACCCCATTTTGGGTCCTCTACATAGTGTTCTTAGTCAAACCATAACCCTAGGGCTAGTAGGTTTAGGGGACCATCTACATGAGTATCCCAAATGGATCAAGGGACCTAGCCTAAAAAATTTGCTTTAGCTCCAGACCAACACCCAGGGTCAACATTAAGGTCCAGCAGCCCTAAGGGTGACTCATCTTGAGTTCTTGAGTTTCCTCCATACTGACTCTACCTACTAAGTGCTAGAGGTTAGGATCAATATGTGGAACTTCAAATTGAGAAAAAAAAAGTTTAGAGTTTCTCATGATGAGTGTTCCTTTTCTAACCCTCTAGGATTTTCTAAGAATAGTCAATAGATAGTCAATAGGAAAATGCTATGGCTAGACCTTAGGCTACTAAAGAGGAAAAACTAAACCTTAACCAAAAGTGGGGTCAAAAAATTGACCCCCAAAAGGTGTGGTGTACTAAGCAAGGACACCGCACGTATTGACGTTGACCGACGAGATCAACAAAAACCAATACAAACTCCTAAGTCAAGAGACACGGAAGTACGCATAGAGGTTTGTGTGTGATTTGTTTCCGCTGGGGAATTAACAGGTGTGTGTTTAATCAAGTCAAGAAGTAGGGACTCTCGCTGAAGATTGGAGAGTGGACATTGAGTTATGAAATTTCAAAGATTTCCAAAGGATGGGAGTAGTATGTAAGCGTTGACCCCGAGGTGGGAATTGAAATTTAGATATCAATTCAAAAAGGGAGAGAGAGAGTCGGAATGTAAGGACCCACCTCAAATGTAATGAATCAGAAATATGAAAATGAGAATTGAAATATATATCAATTCTCAAAAGAGAGTGTCAGAATGTAAGGACACCTTGAATGTAATGAATCAGAAATATAGGGCTGATTCAAAAATGAGAATTGATATGTATGTCAATTCTCAAAAGAGAGTGTCGGTATGTAAGGACCGACCTCGAATGTAATGAATCAGAAATGTAGGACTGACAGTTGAAATGTATGTCAATTCTCAAAAGAGAGTGTCGGAGAGAATGTCGGAATGTAAGGACCGACTTCGAATGTAATGAATCAGAAGTGTAGGACTGAGAATTGAAATGTATATCAATTCTTTGGAATGTAAGGACGAATGTAAGGACCGACCTTGAATGTAATGAATCAGAAGTGTAGGATTGATTCAAGAATGAGAAATAAAATGTAGGTCAATTCTCAAAAGAGAGTGTTGGAATGTAAGAACCGACCTCGAATGTAATGAATCAAAAATGTAGGACTAATTTGAAAATAAGAAATAAAATTTAGGTCAATTCTCAAAAGAGAGTCTCGAAATGTAAGGACCGACCTTGAATGTAATGAATCAGAAATGTGAAAATGAGAATTGAAATGTATATCAATTCTCAGAAGAGAGTGTCGGAATGTAGGAATGTAAGGACAATGTAATGAATCAAAAATATAGGGCTGATTCAAAAATGAGAATTGACAAAAATGAGAATTGAAATATTGAAATGTAGGTCAATTCTCAAAAGGGAGTGTCGGAATGTAAGGACCGTCCTCGAATGTAATGAATCATACAAGTGAAAATGAGAATTGAAATGTATATTAATTCTTAAAAGAGAGTGTCGGAATGTAAGGACCGACCTCAAATGTAATGAATCAGAAATGTAGGACTGATTCGGGAATGAGAATCGAAATGTAGGTCAATTCTCAAAAGAGAGTGTCGGAATGTAAGGACCGACCTCAAATGTAATGAATCAGAGAATCAGAAATGTAGGACTGTAGGACTGATTCGGGAATGAGAATCAAAATGTAGGTCAATTCTAAAAAGAGTGTCGGAATGTAAGGATCGACCTTGAATATAATGAATTGGAAATGTGAAAATGAGAATTGAAATGTATATCAATTCTCAAAAGAGAGTGTCGGAATTTAAGGACCGACCTCGACTGTAATGAATCAAAAATATGAAAAAGAGAATTGAAATGTATATCAATTCTCAAAAGAGTGTTCGAATGTAAGGATCGACATTGAATGTAATGAATCAGAAATGTAGGACTGAATCAAGAATGAGAATCGAAATGTGGGTCAATTCTCAAAAGAGAGTGTCGGAATGTAAGGATCGACCTCAAATGTAATGAATCAGAAATATGAAAATGAGAATTGAAATGTATATCATTTCTCAAAAGAGAGTGTCGAAATGTAAGGACTGACCTCAAATGTAATGAATCAGAAATGTGAAAATGAGAATTGAAATATATATCAATTCTCAAAAGAGTGTCGAAATGTAAGGACCGACCTCGAATGTAATGAATCAAAAATGTAGGACTGATTCGGAAATGAGAATTGAAATGTAGGTCAATTCTCAAAAGAGTGTTGGTAGTGTTGAATTTATAGAAATGTATCAAGTGAAAAAAGTTATATCAAATTGCAATAAGATCATTGACCATCTCGCTAGACATCCGTAGAGTGTTGGTCGGGTCATCACATATTGTAATAGATTAACTTTCAAAATTAGGGTAATCTTATGAGAAAGCATGTAATGTCTAAGCTTTTGGGCGGTGAAATTAATGTCAGACAATGCTTCTCAATAGGTGGATACCTTATCTCCGTCGGTATTAGACGAAGACTCAAGTAGCAGAGGGCAAGTAGAGTGCATTTTCCTTACCCTCATCATTGACTTGGGCTAGGAGGGCTCTGAGAGAGTCATCCAATGCCGCGGTATAAAGTATCAATGGTTTCCCTGAGATAGGGACTGCCAAGACAGGAGGTGTCATTAAATATTGTTTAACGTCATCACATCCTCAAAGGCCCGCTGGCATTTTTCTTCCCAAATAAATTTGGCATGCTTTTTAATTAATTCCGAGAAAGGCTGACACCTACCTGAGAGATTAGAAATAAAGCGTCTCAGATAAGCTAACCTCCCCTGGAAGGAACGTAGCTGCTTCAAGATTTTAGGGGGAGGCATTTCTAAGATAGCTTTAATCTTATCCAGGTCGTTCTCGATTCCACGATGACGGACAATGAATCCTAGAAATTTCCCGGAGGGGACGCCGAAAGCGCACTTTAAGGGCATAAATTTTTAGCTCATATTGTCGTAACCGTTCAAACACGATCCTCAAATCGTACAAATGGTCTATTTTTCATTTACTTTTATTGACCAAATCATCCACGTAGCATTCTACTTGGTTGTGAATGAGGTCATCAAAAATCTTTGTCATTACTCTTTGATATGTTGCACCGGCATTCTTTAGGCCGAACGACATCACTGTGTAGCAGAAATTTTCGATCGGTGTTCTTAAAGCTGTAAGTGTTGCATCCTCAAGAGCCATCTTGATTTGGTTGTATCCCGATGATCCATCCATGAAGGAGAAAATTTCATGTGTTGAAGCGATATCCATCATCATCTCTCGTATAGGTAGTGGAAACTCATTTTTTAGACATGCCTTGTTCAAATCTCTGAAATCGACACAAACGCGGATCTGTCCATTTTTCTTCTTAACAGGTACAATATTGGCTACCACATGGGGTACTGCTCTTCTTTCACATTGTCGGCGTTCATCAACTTCTTCACTTCGGCGATGACTTGTTGTTTTATTTCAAGACACATTCTCCCGGGACCTTATTTTACTGGGGTTATATTCTTGTCCACCCCAAGTTTATGGACTGCAACATTTGCTGACAGTCTTGACATTTCATCATAGCTCCATGCGAAGCAATCTTTGAATTCTGTTAATAGTTTGACCAATTTTGCAGATTCTTCGTCATCAAGTAAAGAACTTATAAATGTAGGCCGGGGTCGTTCTTCAGTCCCGAGGTTAATCTCTTTCAATTCATCGATAATAGATTTAATTTCCTCCTCAAATTCTTGTGGAACATCTTTTATTGGTTGATCAATAGAGTCATCCTCTACATCGAGGCAATCCTCTTCTGACTCACTAGTACCATGAAAAATTCAGAATCATCGATTGGTCCAACTGTACCAAATCCGAGAACTTCTTTTGAATTAGGAGTTTGACTTTTAGCATTCCATAGTTTTTCAAAAAGTTGAAATTTATCTTTTGGAATTTGTTTTAGTAAGTGTCCCTGTTGAATTAACTTTTGAACACAAGGCGAGAAGTAACCAAAAGGCAATTCCATTAATTCATTAGAATCAACATCCAAATTTACATGTTTTTCAAGCTCAATAGAGGTAGAAGCACGGTAAAATTTGATACACTACGGACTTCCTTGACCTCTAAACTCTCGACTTTTTGAGGGAGAATCGGAGTAAGGGTCATAGTACTCACATAGTGGTTTATCCGATCATACATTATTTCATATTCATACCTCTCTGTATCTTCTAGGGATATCTGGTACTGAGGTTTCTTCTAGTTCATCATCATTATTTCATCTTCAGAATTGTCTTCATCACCAATGTTGATGGTTGACCTAGTCCGTTCAACAATTAAAATGATCTTTCCTCGTCCACATCCCCGACCTCGACCTCGGATGCGTGAACTAGTAGAACCCCCACCAACGCGTTGTAAGGGAGTGGTAAAAAGTCATTGAAGCGTGAACTAGAAGAACCCCCACCAATTGCTTCATCTTTGTGATTCTTATGAATCTTCATTTTTATTTGTCAAAATCTCGCGTGAGAAGACAGTCTGCTTTAGAGGCGCATAGTAGGCAGCATCTTCGTGGATACCAACTTCATGCTCCTTTGATGCAATTTTCTTGACCATCTTTATGGCATTTGATGCACTGGTGTAGAGATGATGGAACCATATTGTGTTCATGAATCCATGGTCAACCTAATAGAGCATTAAAAGAGGTCTTGGCGTCGATGATATGAAATTTAGTGGTTGTCACGAGTTCTCCAACCTTTATAAGTAATGTAATTGATCCGAGGGCTCTTTCTCCCTTTTGGTTGAATCCTCTTAACATCATCTTATCGGCCGTAAGCTCTTGAGCTTCAATAACCAAATAGGCCAATGTCCGTAGGCACATCAAGTTAAGAGATGCTCCACGGAAACACTGGATAACAAAAATCTACCGATGTTGACGGAGATGTAGAGCGGACGGTTGTGGTTAGCGGTACCGAGCAACAAGTCTTGTCTATGAAGGTTACCCCTGACTGTTCTCTCAATGAGAAAACTTCATCTGAGGATGTGTTAGCCTACTAAGCTAAGAAAATTTTTGGATCAAGAAAAGCTCTAACCAGAGATTCTCTCATCTCCTTTGACAGGATCAAAGCGTCGTAGATGCTTAGTCAGGCAGGCAACTTCCTAAGATGAGCTAGCATGTTGTAGTCTAATTTGTATGATCCTCCAATTTTATCTTGATCATGTGGTTCTTCCACTGGTGGAGGTGGGGGTATCTCCTCTTGAGTCATTATCTATTTTCCTTTGTCTGTTGGAGTTGTTCTTGGAGATAACACTTTTCCCCTCCTTAGTTAACTTCTGTGACTTCTTATTCTTGAGATATCATTGTTAAATCTTCTGGTGTCTTTTCCTCTTCGTTGGAAAGATGTAAGTTGATGGCAAGTGGTATATCATGATGCTCGAGAATTGACTCTTTGTTATCGGTGATGTCGTAAGTGGTATTATTGATGTCTTCTTTGGACTTGACAACGAGTTCATCAGACTCGAGTACGATTTGAGGATCATTTTGGGGATCAAGATTGCAGCTAGATCGGTCATAATCAGTTACGTTATCACCAGTTTTGTCAAAACGTAGCTGAAATCACAATCATTATATTCATAAGACCTCATAGAGACAAAAAGATAATCATACAAAGTCAAGGGTTCGAGGATTTTCTTCCCCAAATCTGAGACAAACAATCTAGTAGGGACAGTTGCTATCCTACCCCCCGTGCTATCAATCTTGTCTATGATGCTTTTCTTCTTCTTGTTCTTTATCCTTGCGATGATTGATCACTTGGTGAAACCTTCATCTTAGGCTCGATATGTTGCGGACTCTGGATGGAGGCTTGTTTTGATGCAGACTGGATCTTGTTCAATATTTTCTTGGACGATCTGCTTCATACCTCATTCCATCCTTCTTCGGTATTTGTAGAAGCTTGTTTTGATGAATCATATATGTGATTAAGGACCCTTTTGAGTTCATCCCAAGTTGTACTCCATCCATCTATTCTGACGTACGGATCAATTGGGGAGATTGCCTCAGCTGCAATCATGTTTATGGAACCTTTTTCAGGCTCTCTCAGATACTCCTTCAGGATTGTTATGCTCTCTTTCTTGAGGTTCCTCTTGAGTCAGTCTTTAAAGATGAATCATTTTTCTATAATGTGCCCAAGAGACTGATGGTATGGGCAATAAGTTGGTTCATTTTTCTTATCCACCTCTTCGGGTTTCATTGGATCAGGTAGTTTGAATTCTGGTTTTATCATCAGACTTTTGAAGATTTTAGGTACAGCTTCATCCTTGAAGGAATACACAACTTATTGCGCTCTAACAGGGATATTCTATTACCCATTGTTCGAGGTGATCCCTCCTGAGGTGGTCGTTGGTTGTATTGACTGCTCTGTTTCTGAGAGTACTGCGATGAAGACTAGCGATGTTCTTCTGCATATATCTTTATCGGCTGCTTTCTTTTGTCGACAGTCACGACTACTCTTGATTTTTTTTCAAACACTTTGGTCACCTTAGCCTTTTCATGTGGTTCCATGTGCTTCATTTCTTCTTGAAGACTGTTGGCTTTACCGAGTAGCTTCTCAAAGGATTTGATAGTGAGTCTCTTAAGCATGAGTGAGCATGAAAGCTACTAGCCCTGAAAGCTACTAGCCCATGAATGCTCTTGAGTAGAATCACAATCGCCTGATGTTCCTATAGCTGAGGTTCACATTTCATGCTAAGGTTTCTCCACCTAAAAATATAGTCTACCAAAGTTTCGTTAGCCAAAGTTTCGTTAGACTTTTGCTAGGCTTTTGCTTTTCGATCTTGAGTTCTCCGATAGAAACATGGTGTTGTGCCCCGACAAATCTTTTCAAAAACAGTTGTTCCAATTTAGAAAATTTTTTGACTGACCTGTTGCGCAAGTCAACGTACCAGTCGAAAGCAATCCCTGACAAGCTGCTGATTACTTGGTGTGAGGTTGAGCCTTGCGGGCAGATGTGGAAGCTCTGGTTTCGATCACATAAAGATTCATGAAATCCTCCTCCAGGTAATCATTGTAATCAAAATCTTCATTGTCACTATTGACAGAAACTTCGTGCTCTCGAGCTAACTCAGAAATCACAATCCTGAGTTTCTTAAACTTCTCTTCAATTATCGATTCCTTGATTGTTTTAAGATGTGGAGGACCTTGATGGACATCCTCTACTTGTTCTTCCATCTCGCTGGCTATTGTCGTGACGATGTCAGATATCTCAGGCACTGGTTTTACTTCATATCCTACAGGCTCACTGAACTGTATCGGTGCAGCGACCTTGGGTACCCACACCCTCTTCTTCTTTGACGATGATGTCTCAGGACGGGGCGTCTTAGTAGAAACATCGGTATGTCGAGGGAAGGTATGCTCCCCGTGGTGTACACTGGCTATAGTGTCAGATAATCGCTTTGTCTTTATCTCTGGGATTGCAGGAATGACAGGTAAGATCTTCGGACCTAGTCTTGACTTAACCGGTCGACGGCCTGTGATTCTGGTGGCAGTATGATCAGTAGTAATCACTACGATATCAACTCTGTTCCCTAAGCGGAGCCAAACGGGGATGCGAGTATGTGGCACTCCAGTTGTCTTACGGGATTGTCTGGAGGATTTGAACCCTTCAAAATTTCCCTCTTCATGCGAGGGGAAATTGCATCTCCCACTCGTTTAAGTAACTCACTAACCGAACATCCTTCTTTGGTAGCAAGCCTTCTGAAAACTGCGCTAACTCGAGTGATAAGAGTGAACTTCTTTTCCTCCTTATTGTGTCCATGAAGTGATGGTAATGCAGCAGCGATCCTCCGGATACTCTCATATCTATCAGTATCTGTCAGAGGATGGAATCTACTTTCTCATAGGAGTGGATATTTTTGGTAGCACTTCTTCATTAGCGCTTCCTCATCTTGACGAGGTTCCTCCTCAACAGGTGTCTCCCCGAGAGCCTGAGCTTTAATGGCCCTCCAAACTCTTCTATTGTTGTTCCTCCTTTGAGTTCGGGTCAGTGGTACAGTCCTTGAGCTTGACCCGATTTCAAACACGAGTGGCGGGGCAGTTAATCCTTCAGTTGGATCTTCAATGATCATCACTTATTTCCCCTTAGCAGCAACGGGGCTAGCAAATTTGGTGGGTGTCGTGACGGCAGTAGTTTTAGCCTTCTTGCAGGAAGAAAAGTCTTGAAGGCAGTTCAAACTGATATCTGTAGATGGTTCTTGTATTTCCGGAGCAGTGATCTTCATTACCACAAACGGGGCTTTTCCGAGGATGACCTCAAAATCTTTGAATTCGGCTCTGAATTTGATGGTAGGAGAGAAGTTACAGGCGCTACGGTCCGTTGTCAGGTTGGAGGAAAAGGTCAGTGTCGGGTAGGCCATCGTAGCAGGCTTTAAAATAGAAAGTTTTTTAGGGTTAGCTATATGGTAAAAAAAACATATACTTTTTAGTGCAAGCACTTAAAGTAGAGGTTGATTCGTAGACCGGGCGGGTCTTAATTTATGGGTATTTAAAATTTTGTTTAAGGAAAATTAAGAGGTGTAAAATTTAATTAACGTAAGAATGTTTCAAAGTGCGCACAACACAAAAAAATTTGGTTTAATTTGTGGAATAGCAAATCAAATTTGAAAGGGAGATGTAAAACATCTTAGGACCTAGTGCGAGATCCAATGTTGACCTCACTTTTGGTTGAGGTCTAGAAACTTCTTTAGTAGCCTAGGTCTAGCCATAGGACTTTCCTATTGACTAGTCTTAGAAAACTAGAAATGTATCCTCACCATTAGAAATTCAAACTCTTCTCTTTGCTCAACTTGAGATTCCACATATTGGTCCTAATCTCTAATATTTAAAAGGTAAGATCCTTATGGGAAAACTCAAGAAGAGTTCTTATAGGGTTACTTGGCCTTAGGATTGACCCTGGGTGTTGATTTGAAGCTAAGGTACATTGTACCCTTACTATATCTTCACAATACACTAATTAAGATCAATACATGAGAGCCCAAAATGGGAATTTCATTG
>NW_018223074.1:31063-59139 GCF_001263595.1 Phalaenopsis equestris
AATTCTTGTGTTCATCCTTCGAGATAGATACAGGATTTGAGATAAAGTGCTCTTTCATCTAAACTATAAAAATTATGGGGTCAGTTTGACTTCATCTTTTTCAAAAATAAAAATTTTTAAAACTTCCTTCCGAAGCGAGCAACGGGATTTCAATTCCGATGACCGACAGCTTCTTACGGGCAAACCCCACACCAAAAATAGTGCCGACACCCAATTAATGGCAGACAATGCCTAGGTGGAACTAGTCCACCGGCACATCTATCGGGGATCCAACCCCATATAAAAATTTGAAGAGTCCTTAATGGCCTTCGGAACCCCTCTGTTCAAAAGTGGTTGAACAGCTAGTTCTGAAGTCCAAGGAGTTGTTGGTACCTTCCCAAGACAGAAATGGGTGAAGTATGTCAACGGAAGAAGGGTAATTTAGTCCAAGAGGGGCATGTTACTGATGTGTGGAGATAATATTTCCTGATTTGTATGGAGAGAAAAGCTTGTCCACAGCGGAGTCGCCAGAAGCTGTCAGCGCTTTCTCGGGGGTTTGTGTGGAGTTGCCCGTAAGAAGCTTTCGGCCGCCGTAATTGAAAGTCCGTCGCCCGCTTCGGAAGGACGTTGAAGTATGAAATTAAATTGACCGCATATTTTTCATAGTTTAAAAAATGAAAGTGTTATACCTCAAATCCTGTATCTATCTCGAAGGATAAACACAAGACTTGAGGATGAGGCTCGATCAAATAAACTAAGGAAAGTATGACGTTCGTTTTGGTCTGTGAAACCTTTGTATTTGCCGACAAGTTCTCCTATTTAACATAAGGGATTAAATAAGGTTTATATTAAGCTGGGTTCCGACATGCTTCCTATAAGGGCAAGCCCTTATAGTTAATTATATCTCAAATGACCAAAGTCACTTAAGAAGACTCTCGATAAAAATCAGGAAATATTATTTTCAAGGAATTTCAAAGGGTATGACTTTTCAATGAAATCGGACAAAGAGGTGTGGAAGGGGATTGGTTCAAATTTGGAACATTTTATTGTAGAATCCAAAGGAGGAAGAACTATTTGACGTTGTCGTCCATGTCAGTAGCCACACGTCCTGCTATTTATGTAAAGAAGCGTTGTTCGGCTTCATCTTGGCCATCCATTTGATAAACGCGCGATCGGACGGTGCATGGTCATCTTCCCCAATGGCTTAGGCCGAGAGCCGTCCTCCTTCAAGGCTTATGATCTCTCTCATTTATCAACCAATATAAGTGAAACTTTTGTTTTTTACATGCTCATCTTAGTGAGACGAACACATCCATACAGTTAATGTGTCATGAAATCATACCCACGTAAATGGAGAATCAAAATAGGCTCGAGAGGAGAAGAAGTCTTATACCTTTGCTATGAGAAGGGATGCTTCAATCAGAGGTGCTCGACACATTTGTTGGGCTCCAAGGAGGCTAGGGATTAAGCCTCTTGCTGTGGTGTAAGGCCTAGGTATGAATTCGACCAAGCTCGATTTCATGTGTTGGTCTAGAGCTATGGTAGAGGCTATTTATTTCAGCAGAGGGTAATTTGATGGGGGTCTGTCTTCTCTTGCTGTTGTGAAGGTGTGGGCACAAGCAATTGAAGTTTGGTGGAGTTTTGAGAGATGTACTATTTCTGCCCTAATTTTTAAGCTCAAAATTAAGGTTATACAGGGGGAATCAAGACAGTGGAGTGTTTGGAATGGGCTGTGGAGGTCTCAAGGAAGCTCTGTGAGTGATTTGGGAGGCTCTCTTTGAGAAATATTTAGCACACCTCCCATGGCCGTGGAGGTGAGTTTTATAAAAATGGTCATGGGGTGGCTCTCAGGGCACAAGTTTGGGTGCATTATGGTGCTTAGGTGGAGGGAAGAGGAGCTCTTCAATTTGATTTGGATGAGCTGGCCTCTAGGGTTGATTTGGGTTTTGGAAATAAGATCCCTTATTGGGGGACCTTTGGAGCTCTTCCAGCCACTAGGCTGGCCGGCCGGCCAGGGGGGGGTGGCTAGGAGCACAGGGAACCCAGGGGGGTATGAGAACCTAGGGGAATATGTCACAACAATTTAGTGCAATAATACCTAATTATAGTACAGATATCTTAAGCACATGAATTTTAGGAAATAATATCCCTTAATTTCGGGGACCTTTGGTCCATGGAATGATTTAGGTAGTTTCATAGTGTTTGGACTGGTCACTAAGTCCAACTAATGGCTGGGGTGGAGTTAATTTTGTGACTTTAGGGTGGTTAGGTCACATTTAGTGCATGGGTCCAAATGGGTGCAAATGACCAAGTCTTGGATTTGGTCTAGACTAGCCATGTCAATTAGCCTAATTAATTATTGCATTTGGTGTAGATGATCATAAGGAACAAATTTGGTGCAGGATGGAAGTGGTTTTAAGTTCAATTGAAGGACCAATTTGAGGAAATTTTGAACTTTAATCAATTTGGGTCATGTTTGGCTAGGCTTGGGTCTAGCTTGGGTTAGCCTTGGGCTAAGTCCAAATTGATAGTTGTAAATGGTCAACAGGGACCTCATGAAGAGTTTTCAACATGATTTGGATGCCAATTTGGAGGTTAAGGATATCAATTGGGGCAAATTTGGGGAATTAGCGAATTTGGGGCTAAATTTGGGAATTTTGGATTTGGGCCAAAATCAAATGGATTTGAGGCTTCAATGGATTTGATTAATGGTTGATTTTAATGTATAGAAATGTTATAAAGATTTTGCAACATTAATTGGGGTCAATTGACTAGGCTATGGGTTCAATTTAGTGAGACTAGGCTATGGGTTCAATTTGGTGAGATTAAGTCATATGGTCAAAATTGGGGTTTTGACCCAAATCAAAATTGGGCTCAAATCATGGACCAATTGATCTTGGATTTGGTTTAGTTTGATCATATAAAAGATTAGTTTGAGTTTAGGATTGGAATTTGGGTCAATTGATATCAAATTGATGAACATTTGGGTTGAATTTGGGGAATTTGGGCCCTTAAAGACAAATTTGCGGATTTTGGTTAAAGATGGTCAAATTGGCCAAATTTGGTCATGTAGTAGTTGAGAGAAATGAAATTGAGAAGAAATGAAATATGAAATTGAGAATATTTGGGATTTATTGAGATTTTGTAGAAATTTTTGAAATTTTGGGTTATGGAGGGGTATTTTGGTAATTTGGGGGTGTTTTAGGGGTAAAAGGCCAAGATGGGTATTTTGGTAGAGTTGAGGTACCAACCATCACCAAAAAGCCACGGATCAATGGAAACCCCATTTTGGATCCTCTACATAGTGGTGTTAGCCAAACCATTGCCCTAGTGCTAGTAGGTTTTGGGGACCATTTACATGTGTATCCCAAAAGATCAAGGGACCTAGGCTAGAAATTTGAGTTCAGGGCTGTGAGTGATTGTGGGTGCAGATAAGTGTAGTGAGTGTAGTGAGTGCCTTAGCTCCAGACCAGCACCTAAGATCAACCTTAAGGTTCTGCAGTCCTAAGGATGACTCATCTTGAGTTTCTCGCATAGTGACCCTACCTACTAAGTGCTAGAGGTTAGGACCAATATGTGAAACTTCAAGTTGAGTAAAGAAGAGTTTGGAATTTCTAATGGTAAGGGTGCCTTTTCTAGTTTTCTAAGAATAGTCAATAGGAAAATCGCATGGCTAGACCTTAGGCTACTAAAGAGAAAAAACTAAACCTCAACCAAAAGTAAAGTCAACAGACGTTGATGATATGGAACTTAATAGTTGTTTCTAGTTCTCCAATTTTCATAAGTAATGTAATTAATTCAAGGGCTCTCTCTCCCTTTTGGTTAAATCCTCTTAACATTGTTTTATCGGCTGTAAGCTCCTAAACTTCAATGTCCAAATAGGCAAATGTCCGTAGACTCATCAAGTTGAGTGATGCTCTAGGATCTACTAAAACTATGGACAACACAAATTTGTTGATGTTAACAAAGATATAAAGTGGACAATTATGGTTGGCGGTACCGATCAACAAATCTTCATCTGTAAAGGTTATCCCAGGGTGTTCTTTCAATTGGTAAATTTCATCTGAGGATGTGCTGGCCAACTAGGCTAAGCAAATTTTTGAGTTAAGCAAAGCTGTAACTAGAGACTCCCATCTCGTTTGATAGCATTAGAGCATCATAGAAGCTTAGTTTGGCCAGCAACTTCCTATAATAAGCTAGCACATTGTAATCCACTTTGTATGATCCTCCAATTTTCTCTTAGTTATGTTGTTCTTCCACTAGTGGAGGTGGAGGTAGCTCTTCTCGAGTTACTATTTGCTTTCCTTTATCCACTGAAGCTATTCTCGGGGGTAACACTTTCCCGCTCCTTAAGTATAATTTCTCACTTCTATAATTTCTTCTTCTTAAGATACCATTATTGAATCTTCCAGTGTTTCTTCTTTGTCGGAAAGATCTAAGTTAATGGTGAGGGATGCACCGTGGCACTCGGGGATTGGTTCTTCACTTCCGGTGCTGTCATAGGTGGTATCGTCAATGTCTTTTTCAGTCTTGATAATGAGTTCATCAAACTCAAATATGATTTGAGGATCATTTTGGGAATCGAGATCGAGGTTAGATTTGTCAAAATCAGTTACATTATCACTAGAAATAGTTAAAACGTAGCCAAAATTGTAATCATTATATTCATAAGACCCCGGAAGGGTAAAAATTTAATCATACAAGGTCAGAGCTTTGGGGATTTTCTTCCCCAAATCCAAAACTAATCTAGCGAAGGCAGCCCCTAACCTACCCTCCGTGCTATCAGTCTTCGTGGTGTTCTTCTTCTTCTTCTTCTTCTTTTTTGACGATGACAGTTCTTCTGACAAAATCTTCATCTTGGGTTTGGCATGATGAAGACTCTGAATGGAAGCTTGTCTTGATGCAGACTGGATCTGTTTCAGTATTTTCTTGGATGATTTGCTCCAAGTCATACTCCATCCATCTTTTCTAGTATATGGGTCAATTAGTGAGATTGACTCAGCCGAAATCATATTTATGGAACCTTTATCAGGTTCTTTTAAATATTCTTTCGGGATCATTATATTTCCTTCTTTAATATTTTTCTCAAGCCAATCCTTGAAGATAAAACATTCTTCTATAGTGTGTCCAAGCAACTGGTGATATGGACAATAATTTGGTTGATCCTTCTTATCTACCTCTTCGGGTTTCTTTGGATCTGGTAATTTGAACTCAGGCTTCTTCATTAGACTTCTGAACATCTTAGATACGGCTTCATCTTTGAAGGAATACACCACTTTGTACCATTCTGCCAAAGATATTCTCTTATTATGTGCTCGATGTGATCCTCCCTAAGACCGTCGCTGACTAGACTATCCATATTGTTGTGTCTGTTTTTTAGCTTGTTGTGACGTTGATTTATGAGGAATTTCTGCATGTATCATCATTGGTTGCTTTCCTTTATAGACAATTGCCACTATTCCTGATTTCTTTTCAAATATTCTAGTTGCCTTGGATTTCTCATGAGAATCCATATGTTTGACTTCCTCTTGAAGACTACTGGTCTTGTTGAGTAGTCTCTCGAAGGATTTGATGGTGAGTCCCTTGAGCATGAAAGCTACTGGCTCATGAATGCTCTTGAGTAGGATTTCAATCACGTGATGTTCCTGTAGCTAAGGTTTGCATTTTATGTTAAGGTTTCTCCACCTCAAAATATAATCCACTAAAGTCTCATTGGGTTTCTGCTTTTCCATTATGAGATCTCTAATAGAGACGTGATGTTGTGCTCCAGCGAATCTTTTCACGAACAATTGTTCTAACTCGGGGAATGTCTTAATTGATCCATTGGGTCATTTGACATACCAATCAAAAGAGATTCTTGACAAGCTATTGACAAACTGAGGGAAAAATAAGGCTTCGTTACCACCAGTATTAACACAACTGGCTCAAAAATGTGTTATATATTGCCTGGGATTTCTAGTCTAGTTGAATATCTTAAAGTTTGGCGACACAAAACCCTTAGGGTAGGGTATGGCATCGAACTCCTCTAGGTAAAGTCTACCCTTTAAAACTAATGCACCACCCTTGGATTGGGCTATATCCTGCCAAACTTGCTCAACCATTTGCTTAAACTCCTTCTCTGGCATGGCGCTTGATGGAGTATCCTTTTTTGTTGCTCATCTTTGTTTGCTGAGACAACTTCCCTTCTTTCATCCGTGATATGTATAATCTCCGGTTGATTGACTTCTAGAGAGGCTAACTATGGAGGTTGAGATTGTCCTTGAACTGTGTCCATGGAGGTCATGGCTACAGTCATCTCTTCCATCCTTTTCTTTAGTTGGCTGACTTGCTCATGTCTTAAAAAGATAGCCCTACGCAGCTCATCTACGACATTATCTTTGACGAGAGGTTGAGTGTCACGCACAGATGCAACTGCTCTGGTTTCAATGACATGGATATCCATGAAATCCTCTTTGAGGTAGTCGTTAAAGTAAAAATCTTTATCATATCAATGGAAACTCTATGTTCTCGTGCTAACTCAGAAATCTCAATCCTGAGCTTTTTGATATTTTCTTCAATTATTGATTCTTAGATTGTCTTAAGGTCTGGAGGACTCCACTGGACCTCCTCCACTTGCTCCTCCATCTCGCTAGCAATTGCTGTGATAATGTCAGATACTTCAGACCATGGCTTCTTTCCATGATCTTGCCTTGCGGATTCATTGGACTGCATCGATACAATGACCTTGGGTATCCATACCTTTTTCTTTGACGGTGATTGTTGGCAATCGGGGCACCCACACCCCCCGACCGGGCCGGGGTCGCCTTACCTGGCCAAGAGGGGCGCGTGTCGTTTTGTGATATTATCGTTTTGAGGAGTCGCCAAATCTCTATTCTATCTATTTCTTTACCTTAATTTTTGAATGACTTATTTTATCAGATTATGTCAAGAATCCTTAAATTTTAAGAAATTCAAAAAATAAAGAGGAAAGGACTAAGAATAATAAAAGATGGAGAAAGAAAACATTAGGTGATAAACTTATAATGAAAATCTTTAGACCATGTCATTACAAAAGTTTTCCAAGAAAATTTTGTAACCAGAGATTCTGTTTCGGTCCTTTAAGTCTCCTATAAGTGCAAGCTCCTATAGTTAATTACATCTTAAATAATTATCTAAGAACACTCCTGATTAATGTCAAACATTTATTTTGAAGAGATGAACATTAATCGCTCAATCTCAAGAAAATGTCAATGTATGTCGGAACTTAATTTTGTGATTGTCCTAAAAGTTTTAGGTTTTGTCATTGTCCTAAAATTTTAGGTTTTGTCATTGTTCTAAAAGTTGTAGGTTTTGTCATTGTCCTAAAGTTCTAGGTTTTGTCATTGTCCTAAAATTTGTAGGTTTTGTCATTAACCTAAAAGTTTTATGTTTTGTTATTTTGTTTATGTCATTTTATTTTCTTTTGTTTGTTTCTGGTTTGTTATCTTGAAATTTCACTTTCGAATATCTCCTTGCAAAATAGAGTTAGCACATTCTATAACATGCAAAGGAAATCTAGAGTGAAATTTTGTTTTCATATCTTCAATAAACGTGCAAAAGAGAAAATGATTAGCATAGAACCATATTATCAGATTTATTACTTTTAGTTGGTCATTTTATTTGGTTGAATAATTCTTAAACGACCCGATCAAGATGTCTATGGCTCCGTTGTCCCGGGGTCGTGAAGTATTCAGATTTTCTTAGTCTGAAAGGTGTTTAAACCAGGACTAGAAGATTCTTGTCAGCAACAAAAGATTGCATCATCCAAGAAATCTTCGTAAATCTTAACACAAATGTTTAAGTTATATTTTAATGTCTTTCAAGATGAATTTTATGTCATTTATGTCGAAGAGTTAGATTTTTATGATGTCATTTGTTTTAGGTCATATGTCAATTCAACCTGAGAGAGTTTAGTTGAATTCTAAGATTTATGTGAAATTGAAAATGATTCCTGTTCAATGTAGGTAGAACCTAGAGTTTTAAGTCCGATGTGGATAGGACTTAAGATGTTCTAGGTTCAATACACATAGAACCTGAAGATTAAATTGGTTTAAGTCCAATGTAGTTAGGACTTAGGATGTTGTAGACTTAATGTAGATATAACCTAAGGATTGGAAATAATTTAAGTCCAATATAATTAGGACTTAAGTTGTTTAGATTCAATGTAGGTAGAACCTAAAGTTTTAAGTGCAATGTAGATAGGACTTAAGATGTTCTAGGTTTAATATAGGTAGAACCTAAGAGTTGAATTGACTTAAGTCTAATGTAATTAAGACTTAAGGGTTAAATTGAGTTGGGTTTAATTTTTATTGAACCTAAAGTTTATGTTGACCTAAGTTCAATTTAAATTGAACCAAAATTTAAGGTTTAATCTAATGTTTGGGTTAGCTTGAGTTTAAGTTAGGTTAAACTCAAGTTAGGTTTTCTTTGAATTGATAAAACACAATTAGGGCTAGGCCTACTTTTAGTAATGTTTAGTTAATTAATTTTTAAGTTAGGTTAAATAAGTTAGGTTAAACTCAAGACAGGTTTTCTTTGAATTGATAAAACACAATTAGGGCTAGGCCTACTTTTAGTAATGTTTAGTTAATTAATTAGACTTAGTACGAGTTAAACCTAATTAAATTAAGGTTAATTGAATCTAACTTAGGTAAGGTTTAATCGATTAATTAGACTTAATATGGGTTAAGTCTAGTTAGGTTATGGTTAATTAAACCTAATTTAAGTAAGGTTAAGGTTTAAGTCTAATTAGGTTAAGGTTACTTAAACCTAATATAGGTAATTTTTAATTGATTAATTAGATTTATTATGGGTTAAGTCTAATTAGGTTAACGTTAATTAAATCTAATTTTTGTAAGGTTTAATTGATTGATTAGACTTAATATGGGCTAATTCTAATTTGGTTAAGTTTAATTAAACCTAATTTAGGTAAGGTTTAATTGATTGATTAGACTTAATATGGGTTAAGTATAATTAGGTTAAGGTTAATTAAACCTAATTTAGTTAAGGTTTAATTGATTGATTAGACTTAATATGGGTTAAGTCTAATTTTGTCAAGGTGAATTAAACCTAATTTAGGTAAGGTTTAATTGATTGATTAGACTTAACATGGGTTAAATCTAATTAGGATAAGGGTAATTAAACCTAATTTAGGTAAGGTTTAATTGATTGATTAGACTTAACATGGGTTAAATCTAATTAGGATAAGGGTAATTAAACCTAATTTAGGTAAGGTTTAATTGATTGATTAGGTCTAATAAGGGTTAGACCTAATTAAGACTTGTTGAGTTAAACCTATTGTTGTTAAGGTTTAACTAAGGTTTAATTAGGTCTAAATGTAGTTTAAAGCTAATTAGGTGTGTATTGAGTTAAAACTAATGTATTTAAGGTTTAACTTGATTTGATTTGGGTAAAAGGTGGTTTAAACCTAATTTGAGTTTTGGGTTTACCTAGAGGAAATCTAAGTGTTTTGTTTGATTTGACTTGAATTCAGATCAAGTCTGGTTTTAAATATCTTACCATATTGAGTCTATGGGGTTAGACTTAATGGTCATGAGGATGTGAATTAGACCCTATGTCATTTAGGTCTAAAGATTAGAGTTTGGTTAATTCTAAGTGTCACTAAGGCTAGTGTCCAAGCCTAAAGAAGACTAGGGTAACTATGTAATTTTTATTTTTTATTTTTACAAATTTAACCCTAGAAATGAAATGTCATTTTTAAATTTATAAATGGTTAAAAATTTGTCATTTTAGAGTTCAAAAATGTTACTCTAAGTTTTCTAACCATTTATGATTATAATTTCCAATTTCCTCAATTTTTATAATTATTTAAAGTATAATTACAAATTTTGAAAGAAATTCAGAAATTGGTATTTAGGGAGTTTTTCTGACCTTAAGGAAATTATGGTAGGTTCCTAAGGACTTAAAGATATTTCCTAAAAGTTCATAATTTTTGAAATTATAAATAATTTTTAATAATTAAATTACTCTAAAGAGTAATTAATTAATTAAAAATTATATATAATTATTTAAAAATTAAATATAATTAATTAAATTCTAATTTTACGTCCAAAATATTCTACTCATTGTCCTGAGTTCAAAGGTATTTTTGTTTTATTTTTTTAATTTTTGTGAGTCAAGATATGAATTTTTAAGGTTTTGGACTTTTTCTAAATTTTTTAGTTTCCTACTTAAAGGAAATTCCATGCAGCCGTTGACTAATACATCGTATTTTCTGAATTTTGACGTGGCGCTATTTGATTGGGGAAGGTTTCCACGCAGACAACCATGTGGCCCACGGTTTTATATGGTTTGTATGGACAAAACCGTGGTCTGACAGGATCTCGACCGTCCATTTTTAATGCATAAAAATGGACGGCATCCCGTCATCTTCCCCAAACAGGCATTTCTAGTGGACCATATGTGATCTAAGGGTAAGATCTTGCTCGGATCTTGATGAAAACTCATGGGGATTGTTCCGTAAGCTTCATCATGGCAAAACAATTATATCCATATGGATTTATGGTTGTTTTGAATTTATTCATTTCACAAAGGTCCAAACCGAATGCGAATTAGGTTAATTTGTCCATACCTTAGTTTGATGAGGTGAAGCCTCAATCAAATTTGATAGGATCGATTGTTAGGTGCTTCCAAAGGTCCTGGTAGGTCTAATTAGAGGTGAAATTGACTCTATGTAGGAGTTCAATGAAATGGTGAACTCGATTTCACTGAACTCTGGTAGAGGCTATGGGAAGGTCCAATTTCAGTTGCAAACTTCTTCTTACACCTCAGGAAGATGTAAGAAGAGTTAAATGGTAGATATGGAGGGTTTAGCTTTACACTCCAATTTTGTCCTATTTTTTAGGGTTTTGGGTTGGTCAAATTGAGGAAAATTGGTGAACTTTACGACTCGATTCCATGAGTGATCAATTGCTCAAGATATGGGAAGTATTTTTGGTTTTGGAAGTTTTAAGAATTGGACAGTATTTAAGTTTTTTCAATTTCTCCTCCTCTTTTAGCTCATGAGTTTTGTCCATTTTATAGCAATTTATGTTGGCTACGGGACTTAAGTTCATTTGGGGAAGGAGATGGAGGTTGTCTCTAGCTTGTGGATAAGTCTTCTGACCAAAAATTCTTAGGGAGATAGTTTCCAATGCATTATCTCCATGGATTTCCATTTAAATTGATATTTGAACTCATATTTTGGCCCCCTTTCATTGGCTAACTTGGGTGGCAGATAAGGCAGCATAATTAGCTTGAATCAACCTTCACCATATGAGTTCTACTGGTCATTCAATGTATTTGAGGGTGGGGTGACACATATTCCTTTACCCTTAATTTTTTAATGTAATGTTCTTCATGTTCATGATGGCTTTAATTTTGAATGGGATAATGCTTAGAGAAGTCTTCTCCTCATTGGAGAATGGTTGAGGTGAGTGGTGATTCATCCAAGCCGTTCCTTAAGCCATTTATAAAGAGAACGCATCTTTACCCCTTTATGATAATGTCATCATGAGCTTTAACCTAGGCTAACCATGGTGGCTCATAAGTTTTTCAATGTGTCGTGGGTTGTTATAAGAGATTCCATGGGTCATGGGTGACCCATTAATGATCCCTCATGAGTTGAACTTTGGATTTAAATTTAAAAATATAGTTTTAAGGTTACCATGGATTTGTCATACCATGAGCTTAAACCATATTTTTATTTAAACCCTATGGCTAATGGTTTTTTTAATTTTATTCTTATTTAAATAATTAAATGATTAATTAAATAAAAGAATAAAATATTTGATAAACATATCAAAATTTTATCAAAATGGTGAGTTTGACCAAATTTGACCAAAGTTGACTTGGTTGACCATGTTTGACCAATGTTGATCATTATGGGTCCAAGGGTTGACTATAATGACTCACTTAAGCATGTCATGGTTAGTTTAGTCATGAGGGTGTTTGGGGTATGGCTTAGGTTTGACCAAGGTTGACCAAGGTTGACCCAAGTTGACCAAAATGGTCAAATTGACCATATGGTGTAGTCTTGACCATATGGTGGTCATTTGGGTCTATGAATGATCAAATTGGCAAAGTGGTGACCATGGAGGTTCACTTTAGCCATTTTGACCAAAAGTTGGTCAATGGTGTCTGTAGTTGACCAAATGGTCCGGTTTGATCATTTTAGTGTTGTAAAAATGATCAAATAATCCAATTTGACCTTTTTTAGGGTTTGAACTGATTCATTGGTCTAAATTAACAAAAGTTGACCAGTATAGTCAATGTGGTGGTCATTAGGTCATGAATTAATCATTTCGACCAAAATTGACTATATGAGTCTCGACTTTTTGGTCACCAAAATGACCTCTTAAGTCAAGGTTTGACCAAATTAGGGCTTATTACCACTGATTTGATCATTTTAACCACTGATTTGATCATTTTAAGGTTGATTTGATCATTTTAAGGTTTATCATTATTAAGATTCAAAAAGAATGTTTTGAAGGTTACTTTAATTTCTAGGGTTTTAATGACCCTAGAAATATCCAAAGAAGTTAATATTGGTAGACTCCTTTATCTTAATGACCACAATGATCATTTTCAAATCTTTTCAATATGTCTAAGAATCTTAAGTCTTAAGATTCTTCAAGTTAATTTTTTTTTTGTCCATGAATGTTGTTTTAAGACCTTTACTAAAAGTGAGGTCAACAAATGGACCCCAAATATGTGTGGGATACTAAAAAAGTATGCCACACATATTGACATTGATCGAAACAGTCAATCATCGATGATGTCATATCCTGTAGTTATGAGTAAATGAATGTCATATTTCATGAAAGGACTTCTTCTGTCTTCTTTGAGATGTCAAATGTCAGTTTTCTTATTTGAAAAGGAATTTTATACGATTAGTATTCTTCCTGAAAGAGATAAAAGAAATACCATATGTCCTCATCAAGAGAGAGAATAGATACATATCATATGTCAGAAATGTCAAATGTCTGTCTGTCGATTTTGAGAAGAAATGTTATACGACTTATATCCCATCTCAAAGAGGTATAGGAAATAGCTTATTTCCTTATCAAGAGACAGAATGGTTATCATACCATCTCTCAGAAATGCCAAATGTTTGTCTGTCGGTTTCGAGAAAGAATGTTATACGACTTATATCCTATGTCAAAGAGGCAAAGGAATTACAATATTTCCTTATCAAGAGAGAGAATGATTATCATGCCATCTCTCAGAAATATCAAATGTTTGTCTATTAGTTTTGAAAAGGAATGCTATATAACTTATATCCTATCTCAAAGGGGTAAAGGAAATACCATATTTCCTTATCAAGCGAGAGAATGATTATCATACCATCTCTCAGAAATGTCAAATGTCTGTCTGCTGTGTCAAATGTCTGTCTGTCGGTTTTGAGAAGGAATGCTATATGACTTATATCTTATCTCAAAGGGATAAAGGAAATAGCATATTTCCTTATCAAGAGAGTGATGAGTATGAAAACATACTCTGTACGGAAACTTCCGCTCAGAATTTGGCCTAAAAAAATTGAAATGTAATATTTATATTATTTTCATTTGTAGGTGTACTATTTGGCGTCCTTGGACCAGCAAAGACATTTCAGACAACTAGGGATATTTATATTCGTCATTTCACATAATGTACATTAACAACCATATCGATAAGAAAGTTGGTAGTACATATTATGGTACATACAAAACATCATATCTGGATAAGTTACTCCCATAAAAAATTATGTCATATGTCATGTCATGTTTTATTATCACAACCCCAGGCATTAGTAGACCAACTATAATTATCTAGCACTCGAAGATAAATCTTATCGAATATACCCCGGGTACTTAGACATCCATAGGGTCATGGTAATTACAGAGGTTATAGCCCTTCGAGTTCTGGAATTGGCTGATATCCGTCGAGACGTTTTTCTAATTGCATTCTTCATAATGTTATCGCGATACGATGTTTACCTACACTTGGAATGCAGTGTTGAGATATCAGCTCCGTTGCCTTGTAGAACCAAGACAGGCCCCCGTGGATGAGGAGCTTGATAAGATCCTCAAAATTCTCCTGGGCCCATGGTTAATATCTCTCTTTCAAACATGATAGAACATTTGTTCATCAGTGATATTGTGCAAAAGGGACTTTCAAAGTCATGACTATCAATATGAGCCGGGATGCAGTCCCCCTTGTCATAGATATTCATAATACAACTATTTGGGATACAACTTGATGGTATTATCCCCCAGGTAACGAGCCGCTTGATGATCTGGATCATCACTGTAGGTATTGGGTCTACCTATTCAAGTCGTAGAATTCCCGGAGGATTTCCTTCTTCGTCTTTAGCATAACTAAAACAACATCCGTACTGGATTGTCAACCTTCCCTTATCACGTATCCACCTATTTGGTTCGGAGTAGGTTCTCTTCTTAAGATGCCCATCTCGGCCGAAATCTCGAGCTTCCATCACATGTTCAATGATGGCCACCTGCTTGTCTTCATCAAATACTCTAGTGAACAATTTAATGCCTTCAAGTCAAGTATATTGTATATTGATGGTTTGTCCATTGATATGTTTAAATTGTTTAAAATATTGTCGTTTAATAGCTCAAATTCGTCCTATTTCTTCTTCATAAATATCCCCTCTTCCAATCTCTTTGTCTGACACTGCCAAGTCCAGAGCTGGTATATATGGAATCAAGGTGAAAGTGGTTCTTTCAATCAAATCTCCTTCCTCAAGGTCTAAATCTGGTATTCCCAAAATAAGATATATTCTACCAAGTAGACTCTCAGAGACGGGAAATTCAAATTGAACGGTGTTGTCTTCCTTATGCCTCATGTCTTGCTGTTGTCTTTATTACTATCGTTTCAATCGTTTATTGTGATTTCGCCTTTAAGAATGGGTAAGTAGCAATGTCAATTTGTTAATGCCAGTTACAAATGCTTTTATAAGTCCTTGAGATGTAGTGCTCACTATCAATTTCAGTTTTCCAATACTGAACTTTCGTTTGTGATTGTCAACATTTTGTCCATCCATGAGGTCATATTGTTCTCGAGCTCTAAACTCTATGACAGGTGTCTCGTCCTTGACCTCATCTTGATTGACGAGGTATAACAATGATCATTGATATATTAATTCAAGCTATAGTAAATCAAATTCAAAATGTATCCTAGCTCTTTCGTCCACACACTGGTAGTCCAAAGCAAAACATACACCATTCCGATAAGTGAATAAAAGCCTGTTGTTAGGCATTTTCCTGCAAGTAATAGGGTAATGTAACACGTCAGACTATCATTCAATGTAATATCATTTATTTATCGTTATCATTTTATTTTATAAAAGAACCTTGCTTTTTAAGCATTGGCTTAATAAGTAGAAATGACCCATAAGATACCAAAGTCAAAGATTGTATCATGAGAGTGAATTTAAAATTTTATTATTTCCTAGATTACAAAACAAATTTTCATTTTTCATGTCGCATAATACTTTTTCAAATACCTCCCATTAATCAGGGGTATAGTTCTCTCTTCCTTATAGTTGATTAACTGATAGTATTCTACCAAATGTATTTTCTATGGCATATGGGCCTTCCCATATTGTTTCAAACTTCCCGCTCATTTTTCGATGAGCAAGAATGGGTCTTCGAAGTACTAAGATCAAATCTCTGGTCTAAAATGTCCTCGGACGAACCAATTTATCATGGGCTTGGACAATCTTAGCTTGGTACAACTCTAAATTTTGTTGGGCTATTAGCCGATTGCCTTCCAAACTTTCAAGTTCCTCAAGTCGCAACTGCAACTTCACATTCTTCACATTTTCTTCTTCTGTTATTTTGTTAGCAATTGTGAGTCTTAGAGAAGGAATTTGAACTTCAATTGGAAGTATAGCTGCAGAACCATATACTAAAGCAAACGGTGTTGATCGCATTGGTGTTCTGTATGTAGTCTCGTAAGCCCATAAAGCTTCAATCAATTTTTCATGCCATTGTCTTGGAGTGTTGTCTAACGTTTTCTTTAAAATCTGAACCAATGTTTTATTGAAGGCTTCAGCTAAATCATTGGCTTTTAGATAATAAATTGTTGAGTATCGCCAGTTTATTCCATGTCTTTGTATGAAATTGTTCATTTTTGTGTCTTTAAAAGCTAGTCCATCATCCGACATGACTCTTCTAGGAATCCTAAATCTATAGATGATATGTGTTTTAAGGAATTGGAGAACATGTTCTTCTTTGACTTTCGAAGTGGCACTGCCTCTGCTTATTTAGAGAAATAATCTGTAGTAGCTATAATAAATTGATGTCCTTTGGATGATGGAGGATCTATTGGGCCCACTATATCTTTGCCCCAACATTCAAATGGTCAAGATGCAATTGTTGGATGCAACACATTTGGCGGTTGATGTAAAATAACTCTAGGGATTTGACAATGATGACATTCCTTTGCAGTTTCAAGGCAGTCAGTCATCATTGTTGGCCAAAAATATCCCATTCTTTTGATTTTCATCTTCAGCTTGTGCCCAGATTGATGTGCTCCACATAAGCCTGAGTGCACTTCTTTAACAATCTCTTGGGATTCTGATTTACTCAGACATCTTAACCAGTTTTGATCAAAATATCGACAATAAAGAACATTATTTACCAAGGCATAAGACAATGCTCTTTGTTTAATTTGTGTTGCCAAGGAATTATTTCCTGGCAATTTCCCAGTTTGTAAATATCCAGTTTGTAAATATTTGATAATTGTAAATATTTGATAATTGGCCGTCGCCAATTATTTTTTTCATTGTCAATGGTCATTATCATATGATCTTTATCATTCATGTCAAGATTGTTAATGTCAATTGAGGAAAGAACTCGTCGTCCTTCTATAGAAATTGGAATATTTTTTTGTTCTGGACAAGCAAATTCTTTTGCAGGTTTAGCCAAAGCATCTGCTAAAGAATTATTTTATCTCAGTCAAGAAAAATGTCACCTTGGGAATCTGTTGAAGTAATTTCATGGTGTAATTAAATGATTGTTCCAGTCATTGTTTCAAAATTTTGTATTTTCCTGCAATCTGATTTATGATCAGTTCAGAATCTCCATAGATGTCGATATGTTTGATGTCCAGATATGTTTGATGATGTTTGATGTCCATTGATATTGTCAATTCTAAGCCAGTTATGAGTGCCTCGTACTCAGCTTCATTATTCGTACTTGGTTCAGTTAGATGATATGAAAATGGTATCATCATCTTGTTTAGAGTAATGAAGATCAATCCTACTCCTGCTTTTCCAGGTATGACTTTCTATTTGTCTTTGTTTTTTTAAGAAGATGATGCTCCATAGAAATATAATTCCCATCATTTAGTGTCAGAATCTTTTTTCTCTAATATTTGCTCGTCGGTAAAATCATCATTAAGAAGAGATTCAATCGGAATAGGGTGTGCTGCCAAATTTGTCCTTTGAAAGCATGTAACGGTACAAATGTTATATCAAATTAAAGTAATATCATTGCCCATCTGGCTAGTTTTTCAGAAAGTGTTGGTCGAGTCATTAAATATTGTAAAGGGTTGACTTTTGAAATAAGGGTTACTTTATGAGATAACATATAATGTCTGAGCTTTTGCACTACAAAGATCAAAGCCAAATAATGCTTCTCAATCGTAGGATCTCTTACTTCAGCAGAACTAAGCAACGACTCAAATAATATAATGTATTTTCCTTTCCCTGATCATTAATTTGAGTTAATAAGGCTCTGAGGGAATTTTCTAATGCTACAGTATAAAGGATAAGATGTCTCCCTAATATAAAGGCTGCTAAAACAGGATGGGTTGTCAGGTATTGTTTGATATTTTAAAAGGCTTGTTGACATTTTTCATCCCATACAAATTTGGTGTCTTTTCTGGTTAAGGCAGTGAGAGGTTGACATCTACATGAAAGTTTGGAGATAAAACGTCGAATATAGGCTATTTTTCTTTAAAAAGATTGGAGTTGGGTCAGATTTTTAGGAGGAGGCATGTTTAGAATGGCTTCAATTTTAAGGGGGTCAATTTCAATCCCTCAATGTCGAACAACAAATCCTAAAAATTTCCTGGAAGTGACACCAAAAGCGCACTTTAAAGGATTCATTTTAAGATTAAACATTGTAATTGTTCGAAGAAAATTCTCAAATCGTACACATGATCCTCTTTTTGTTTACTATTGACAATCAAATCATCAACATAACATTCAAATTGATTATGTATAAGCTCATCAAAAATTTGTGTCATAGCTCTTTGATATGTCGCGCCAGCATTCTTTAGTCTAAATGGCATCACTTTATAACAACATATGCCAACGTAACAATATATGCCAATGGGCGTTCTAAAGGTTGTATTTGGTTCGTCTTCCAAAAACATTTTAATTTGATTATATTCTGACATTCCATCTATAAATGAAAATATTGCATGTGTGGATGCAATATCTACCATTAACTTCTGGATTGGTAGAAGAAATTCATCGTTCGGATAGGCTTTATTTAAGTCTCTGAAATCTACACAAAGTCAAAGTTGTCCATTTTTCTTCCTTTCTTACACTATATTAACTAGCCGTGTCAGATATTTTTCTTCTCGGATGAAGTTCGCTTCGATTAATTTCTTAACTTCAGCGATAAATTGTTGTTCTATTTCAACACGTATCCTTCTTGGTCCTTGTTTAACTGGGATTACAGTTTGTTCTATTCCAAGTTTATGGATTGTAATTTCTGGAGCAAGCCTTGGCATCTCTTCATAGCTCCAAGAAAAATAGTCTTTATATTTTTTTAACAATTGGAATGTATTCTTTATTTCTTTGTCGTTAAGGAAAGAACTAATAAAAGTTGATTTCAGGTTATCTTCAGTTCTCAAGTTTATTTCTTTTAGTTCATCCATTGTTGTTTTAGTTTCTTCTTCAAATTCTGGCGGTGCATCTTCTATCTCAAGATCTGATGTTTGCTCAATATTAAATGTTTCAATCACAACAAGGCAAAATTCAGTGTCATCTAGGGTTTCTAAGGTACCAAACCCTAAACTTCTTTAGAATTATGATGTCATTTGCTATATTTCCATAAGTATTCAAAAATTTGAGATTGATTCAATGACCAATTCTTATCTATCAAAGTATTTTTAAATAATTTTTGAACACACACATTTGAACACACGGAGAATAAAGCTCAAAAGGAATTTTCATTGATGTCATAATATTTTCATTTTTGTCTTCTAACTTTAAGTCCAAGTAGATCTTGAACTTTGGTGATTTCTTTTTGTCAAACGTTGAATCCCTTCTTTCTCGGCCTCTACCTCGGCATGACTTCGAAATAGACTTTTATGTATTGAAGAAGATTTTTTATCAACTTGTTTTTCTTTATTCTCTTCATTCATTTTCTTTTTGTCTATATTGTCTTTATTTACTACTGCCTCTCTAGAGAATAACGTTTTCTCTATTGGAGTGTAGTATGAAGCATCTTCATGTACACCAATTTCATGGACATAAAATGATTGTAAGTAACCTATGATGCAACGTTCTTATCCTTTTTGTAAATATTTAATTCATTGACGTAATGAAGATGACACCATTTTATGTTCATGGATCTATGGTCGGCCGAGCAAGGCGTTAAAAGAGGTTTCATAATCAATAATGTGGAATTTTATCATTGTCACCAAGTCATCAATTTTCAGAAGTAATGTTACGGATCGCACAGTTCGTTCTCCTTATTGATTGAATCCTCGTTACATCATCTTATCTGTCGTCAATTTCTCTGCACCGATGTCCAAATATGTAAAGAGTTCTTAAATTCATGATGTTAATTGAGGCACCAGGATCAATAAGTACTCTTGAAGTATCATATTGTTGATGTTTCCCGAGATATATAGCGGTCAATTATGTTCAGTTGTACCAAGTAACAAGTCATTGTCAGAAGAAGTTATCTTGGTATGTTTTTCTAATGAGTAAGCCTCGTTTAAAGAACTACTAGCGAGTTAAGTTAGACAAATTTCAGGGTCTTGAAGAGCTTTTATTAATGATTCACTCATTTCTTTAGAAAGAATAAAAGCGTCATAATTGCTCAATTTCGTCGGTAATTTTCTCAAATGAGCTACTATATTATAATCCACTTTACAAGAACTATCATTATTTTCTTCAAATAACTGCTCATGTACTAGAGGAACGACTTTCTCCGGTGTCACTATCTGCTTTTCTTTTTCTTTAGCAGTCATTGAAGGTAAAAACATTCCACTTCGTAAGTTAATTTTGGTTATTTCTTGTAATATATTATCTAGTCCTTTTCGGTTATTTCCTGTAATATATTATCTAGTCCTTTTTCTTCCAAATCACAAGGTTCCAATTCTATAGAATTTGGTACTTGTCGTAGTTCCCATGTTATATCTTCAATTTAATTTTCAAATTCATTGTTTTGATTGTCAATTATATCATCAGATTTGTGTACGATTTGAACATTGTCCACATGATTGAAATCAAGCTGTTCATTTTCAGATATAACATCAGAAAAAGTCAAGATATATGCATAACAGGGATTATTATTATTCATAATAGAATTAGACAGAAAGTCATACAAAGTGAACAGCTCTAGGGATTTTCTCCCTTCGTCCGAAATAACCATCCTAGTAGGATTAGAAACAGAAGGAGGAACACGAGTGATAGTAGCCCCTATATTAACAAGACCTCTAGCCCTTTTTGATTTTTTCTTTTTCTTCTTCTTTTCATTCTTAGATGATTGAGCATTTTGAATGTTTGTGAGAGTCTCCTTAAGAGGTTTGCCTTGAGCAGTTCTAATTGTTGATTCATCTCTGGGTAATCAGATTTTTTATGTGTGAGGATTCTCCTCCTCATGGTGGTAGAAACTTCACATCCCATTTTGTCTAGGAGTTTAGAAATCGAACATCTTTCTTTCAGTGCAAGTATTTTAAATACAGAATGTACCCTTTTAATAGATGGAGATATTCCTTCTTTAAAGGGTTGGTATTCTTCATCATCATATTGTATGGGTACTTGGAAGAGTTTGTTCTTATTCCAAGTAAAAAATTATTATATGATCCAGAAGTTTCAGATTTTTCATCTCTTTTCTTTTTTCTTTTTAAGAGACTGGTTTCTATTCCTTCGTTGAGTACGGGTTAATGGAGCAGGTTTAGAACTGGATCCAATTTAATACACAGACAATGAAATATCATTTTCTTCCTCACAAATTTTCTTACCCTTATGATCAACTTCTTCTTCCATTTCCTCAAAATTGAATTTCTCCATAGAAGGTTCTTGAGATAAATTTTCTAAGAGGAGACAGTTTTCATAAGAATATAAATCAAACTTGTGAATTGGGTCTTCAACTATTTGAATTGGATTATTCATCATATACAGAGTTTCATTGAATATTCCATACTCCTTTTGTCGAAAATAGATATCTTTGTTCATGGGTGAATTGAATTCTTGATAGAATGAAAAGACTGAATCTGGAGAATCCATCCTTAAAATTCAAAAGAAGGTATCTCAAAATTTATTCGTTTTGTAATTTGGGAATATATATATATAATGTCGTTTATGTTATGTCGTTTAATAACTCTTGAAAAAGTTTAAAGGAAAATATTTTATCAAGATGAATGTTTTGAAGAAAGAAGAGGAGAGAGCAAATCCCCAGCGGAGTCGCCAAAATCTCTCTTGACGGAGATCGGGGCACGCCCCCCTCAACCTGGTCGGGATTGGCTCACCTGGCCAAGTGGGGCGCGTGTCGTTTCGTGATATTATCATTTTGAGGAGTTGCCAAATCTCTATCTTATCTATTTCTGTACCCTAATTTTTGAATGACTTATTCTATTTGGATTATGTCAAGAATCCTTAGAATTTCAAGAAATTCAGAAAATAAAGAGGAAAGGACTAAGAATAATAGACTAAGAAAAGGACTAAGAATAATAGAAGATGGAGAATGAAAACATTAGGTGATAAACCTATAATGGAAATCTTTAGATCATGTCATTGTTAAAGTTTTCCAAGAAAATTTTGTAACAAGAGGTTCTATTTGGGTCCTTTAAGTCTCCTTTAAGAGCAAGCTTCTATAGTTATTTACATCTTAGATAATTCTCTAAGAACACTCCTGATTAACGTCAAACATTTATTTTGAAGAGATGAACATTAATCGCTCAATCTCAAGAAAATGTCAATGCATGTCGGAAGTTAATTTTGTGAATATCCTAAAAGTTTTAGGTTTTGTCATTGTCCTAAAAGTTTTAGATTTTGTTATTATGTTTATGTCATTTTATTTTGTTTTGTTTGTTTCTTTTTTGTTATCTTGAAATTCCACCATTATGTTTATGTCATTTTATTTTGTTTTGTTTGTTTCTTTTTTGTTATCTTGAAATTCCACCTTTGAATGTCGTCCTGCAAAACAGAGTTAGCACACCCTATAAAATACAAAGGAAATCTAGAGCAAAATTTTGTTTTCATATCTTCAATAAACCTACAAAAGAGAACATGATTAGCATAGAATTTTATAAGCAGTTCTATTTGTTCCAAAATATCCTCCAAATTTTATAATCAAGACATCTTTCAATTATTTGTTGAGTTTCTTCATAAGGCACACACCTTCTAATAATTAGATATTTACATTGTTTAGATAAATATAGGTCATCCCAAAAATAGTATTTTGAATCATATATAAACTTCTTTAATTGTTGATTCTTAATATCTGGTGGTATAATATTACTTACAATATAATTTTGCTATATCAGCATATCACAGCGTATCTTTTTCATCAATACTATATAACTATTCATCAGAGAAATTTTCTAAAATTTCATTTGAAAAATTACTTAATATTTCATTTTCGAGTCTAAAAAAATGATAAGCTATTTGATTTTCATTTCCCTTTCTATCAACTACAGAAAAATCAAAGTTTTGTAGTAGAAGTATCCATCTAATTAATCTTAGTTTAGCATCCTTCCTTTGCATTAAGTATTTAATAGCAGAATAATTTGTATGCACTATACATTTTGTTCCATTTAAATAAGGTCTAAATTTATCAAAGGCATAGATAATAGCTAATAACTCTCTTTCAGTAGTAGTGTCGTTAATTTAAGCATCATTTAGAGTTTTACTAGCATAATATATTACTTTAAAAACTTTGTTGTGCTTTTGCCCTAAAACAACTCCAATAGCATAATCACTAGCATCGCACAATAATTGAAATGGTTTTTTCCTAATCAGGTGGGACTATTATAGGTGTAGTGATTAATTTTTCTTTCAATAATTCAAATGCTTTTATGCATTCCTTTATAAATTCAAATTTTGTATCTTTTTCTAGAAATTGGCATAATGGCTTAGTTATTTTAAGAAAATTCTTTATATAACGCATAAAGAAACCAGCATGTCTAGAAAACTCTTACCCCTCTGACCATAGTCGGTGGTGGTAATTTTTCAATAACTTGAATTTTTGTAGGAGCTACTTCCATGTCATTTTCAAAATATTTATGCTCAAGAACAATTCCTCCTGTAACCATAAATTGACATTTTCCCAATTTAGTACTAGGTTGATTTTTTCACATAATTCCAGAATAGTTTCTAATTTTTTTAAGCATAATTCAAATGAAGTCCCAAACATAGAGAAATCATCCATAAATGCTTCCATGCCATGCTCGATCAAATTACTAAATATTGACATCATACATCTTTGAAATATTGCAGGTGCATTGTATACCCTAAAAGACATTCTACGAAAAGCAAATGTTCCATAAGGTCTTGTAAATGTTTTCTTGTCTTGATCCTCAGGAGCAATTAGAATTTGATGATAACCAGTATATCCATCTAAAAAATAATAATATTTATTTTCAGTAATATAATAATATTTATTTTCAGTCAATCTATCTAACATTTGATCTAGAAAGGGTAAAGGAAAGTGATCTTTTTTGGTGGCCAAGTTTAAATTTCTATAGTCTATACAAATTCGTCAACCGATAACTTGTCTTATTGGAATTAATTCATTTTTTCTCATTTACTTCAACGGTCACTCCTCCTTTCTTGGAACACAGTGAATTGAGCTCACACAAGCACTGTCTGAAATAGGATATATAATTCCAGCATCTAACCATTTTAAACTTTCTTTTTTAATAACTTCTTTCATTATTGGGTTTAATCTCCTCTGAGGATCAACCTTAGGTTCATATTGTTCATCTAATAATATTATGTGCATACAAATTGAAGGACTAATTCATGTAATATCTGCTAAAGTCCATCCAAAAGCCTTTTTATATTTTTTAACATTTCTATTAATTTTTTTTCTTAAATTTTAGTTAACTCACAAGATACCATAACAATAATGTAGATAAATCTCCTCAAAATACATATGTTAAATGAGCAGGTAATACTTTCAGTTCAAGTTCAGGTGGTTTAATACTTGAAGAATAAGATTTTTATTATCATTTTAAGATTTTTATTAAGCTAATTTTTAATTTAAAAATAATTAACAAAATTAAAAATTAGAAAATATAAAAATGCACCAAAGTGTCACAAATTGTTCCCTCATTACTTGGGACCACATAAAAATATATTTCCTATTTTTCCTAATAGGGTTAACTATTTTTAAATGCTTAAAATGTATTTTCCTTAATTTTGTATTAAAATAATTATATTATATAAAATAAAACTCATAAAAACGAAAATTTTGTTTCTCTGAGTTCTCTGAACTCAGAGGGACTTAATAAAAATATAAAAATTAATATTTCGTAATTAAAATTTATTTTCTATTTAATTAAATCATTAGAAATCAATAAATAATTATAATAATCAAAATATAATCTGAAAAATTATAAAATTTTGTCCAAGTGGTTCTCTAACCTAGATGAATCTCCAATAATTTTTCCATGAACAAAAATTTTACTTTGATTAGTTAAATAAATTGATATTGAAAATCATATTTTCTAATTTAAAATAATTTTTTAAATTAAATGAGTAAAATAATTATTAAAAATTAAATAAAAATTAGAAAATTACATTTTATCCTCTCATATTTTATTTGACCCATGAGTGGGGTACTATAAAAATTTTAAAGTCATTTGAGTTATTTTTAATGAGTTATCTATTTTAGTTGATTTAAATGATTTATGAAGTGGATAACTTTAAGAGAAAAATGATAATTATGGGATTTTGATGCCTTAATTAAAATTTAGGCTAATTTTGGGTTATATTGATCATAGTGAACTCCATTGGATGTTTCAAACATAAGGGCTAAAGTGATAGAAATCAATTTGTCACTTTTTTACAACAAGAGTAAATTTATAATTTTCTTAAATTTTTGTGACTTGGAAGTTAACCTAATTGGATTATCTTAAGGTAGTGGAAGGTAGTGGGCTTGAGCTAAACTTACTCATTTGAAGCCCTCCTAATTGGTGATTAATGCAATCTTTCAATAATACTTATATCCACTTAATTCCATATCTTTGATTATTGCAAATTTACATTGAAAACTTGACTTAAGGGCTTTGTAGTGAGCTGGGCTTGGTTTAAATTTGTCTAATGAGTTTTAGAAAATATAAGTTAAATTAATCATGAATAGCTTAAAAAACACTATAATCCCTATTCAAATCACGAGCACAAGATCTTTAGTAATTCAGCTTGCCCTTCTGGGCACCCACTCACATAACTCTTAAGTTGAACGTTAAGTGGATGTCTAAGTACCCCGCTCATGGGATAATTAAAACATTAAGGTTCATTGAGCATAGAACAAATTAATCCATTGAATCTAAATTTAACTTTAGATGATTAATTAAACAACAAAATAAGTTCAAATGAGCTCGAAACGGCTTAACGGGTTTTATAAGTTTTTTAGTCTCATGCCCAAAACACTTATAATCTTTTAGATATTTTAAAGCACAACTGAACTTATTGTGCTTTATTCATAAAAATCATCCATTAAAACTTTTAGGGACCCATCAAGTTATGCCTTGGGACCCGATAATTTACATAAATTAATAAAAATGCCCTAAACTACTTGTCTTACATTAATTGTCCTAATGCTCAAGGAGTTGAATCTTCTATAAGGTATTTAAATCCTTGTGGGCAACTGGAGATATTTATTTTTGCCACATATGGATTATCGTGCTTGTGTATGCCTGAGGACTAGGTGGTCAGGGCGATGACGATAATGCTAATGTCTGTTAAACAAGAGATACGAAGTGAGATTTAGAATAATATCTCATACCTCAAGGACCTTCAATAAAAGGAGAGGATAAAGATCGATAATCTTATTTGCTGACTCTTGATGAGATTGTGACCCGCGAAACTCTTAGGTTTTCTGTAGTCCTAGCTTTATCAAAGTAATTAACCTGTGGGCTATACTACTTTGCAAAGTATTTACAAAAATAATATTTCTTTTTGTCTGCTAAAGTAAATTCTATAAGCATGAAAATTATATGAAAAATTAAAACTTATAAAGGTCAATGATTAATCACTTGGATTGAGGTTAAGACTACACTTCGTAGACTATAGGGTTGGTAGCTTTACTCAATGTTGGAAAGCACACAGTCCAGCTCTGAGTCCCCACCTTTACCAATGTCTTACACATAGTTTTGATCTTCCATATGAGAATTTGGGTTTTTTTTAGTCGCTCGTTTTTTACTACGACTCGTTTTTCTTACTTTTTCCATACCTGATACTCTTGTTTACTTTCCTGAAATTTATTTAAATTTCCTGCAAACATATTATGTTTTATGATGTTAACCATGTAGAGGTAGCAGAGGCCCAGGTATGCATTTACATTTTATGCATTGTAATTTTACTTATTTAACTTACAACATGTTTTACCTACATTTATTTATTTTATACGCAAAACTAAATCGAAGCTAAAAAGCAACAAAACAATTTTTTTAAAAAAATTAAATCTACACTTTCAAAACAATTAACGAACATAATACACATTGTTTGGGTTTACGAGGATTTCTTAGATGAGGTAACCTACGATTGCTAACTGGAGTTCTCCGGTTTAAATGAGCTTAACAACTCATTTAGACTAAGTAAATTTAAGAGAAAATAGTGATGCGGATTGAGGGAACCATATAATCCTAACTGGTTTCATTTTAATTAAATTAAAATTCGCCCATAAAGATACTTGAAGAACAACAAAACCTATCAGATAAGCTACTAAACTATAAAACTGTAAACCTGGAGCTATCGCAGCAAGGAGCTTGGAACTAATTCTATAGACAACACAATAAGAATGTACAGAAGAACAACTTTGAGAGAGCAAAAAGATCTACAACAGCAAACATTCCTTAAATATAAATAATAAACAATAAAATTTAGAGGTAGTTCGTCTAACACGATGTAAATCCTCAGCTTATGTTTAAGTCTTTGCACAATCATGTTGTGTAAAATAAGTTCTAACGTGTTATATGCTCTGAGGTTGTCATTCGTTATGACATAAATCCTCTTATTTTTCAGGCTATTTGTATGATTGTGTCATGCATCTCCAAGCGCTAAATAATAATAATTGGCATGATAAAATATATGATAATATATCCTCAAAATTAAAGCCAAAAATTTGAATATTTAGGGAATTTTCTGAGGCTTGCCTTAGAATCAGTAGCATCCCTTAGCTTTCTCCCTTTAAATTTTGAAAATAATTGCTCCTATTTGATCTTTCCCATTTGATATTCCTTTGTTCGACCTTGAAACCCCTAAGCTTTGAACGTCTTGAAGTCAATACATTCTCATATAAATCAAGAGCTTTCTTAACTGACTTCGACCATTTGTGATGCAATTAACCATAAGGGGTTTTCCCATATAGGAAACTTTGGAACTCAACATAATAAAAACTCTATATAATCTTTTATACTAAATAAGGGAACTTGTGTGTCAACAAAAAGGTTTCACAGACTAAAACGAATATCTTAAATCCTTTAGTTTATTTAATCGAGTCTTATTATCAACTAATGTGTCTATTCCTCAAGATAAGTATGTCACTTGTGGTGTTGCACTCGTTTATTTAAACTATTGCATATATGAGATCAGTTCGGTCTCGTATTTTTTAAAAAATTAAAATAATACTTTTTAATATACAATTATATATATATTGAGCATA
>NW_018223074.1:59276-102051 GCF_001263595.1 Phalaenopsis equestris
TATAATTAAATATATTTTTCTCATATTGATGACTGACATCTGTATACTCCTTTTTCTAATAGACATATGGAATTACCATCCTCTTCCTCTATAAACGAAGCCAGTACAAGCAAAAATATGGGTTCTTATCTTCAGTACTTACCTCCTAGCATTAAAAGAATTCTTAGATACAGATCTAAAACCAATAAAATAGAAAAAAAAAATTAAGATAATATACCTGAGCCCATAAATGGACACGATATTTACTTAAACATAGATTATAGTAAAAATATTAATAAAATAATTGATAAAAGAGTACTAAAAAATAGCTTAGCCATATATAATTATAATCTAAAAGGAGAAATCATTTTTTGATGTCTAGAAAATACTCTTACTGGAATAGCTAACAAATGGTTTTTTGGGATTAAAAGATAAAAAAAAAACAAAGTATTAGAGATCCTTGTTTAAGAGAAAGGTCTATAACTACACCTGGATGATCGCTAGTTATTTATGGTGACTATATAAAAAGTAAATTTTTAACAAATAAAATTAGGGACACCTCTGAAGCTGTAAAAAGAAAAAACATCAATTTGATATAGCAAAGAAAAGAAAATAATAGCCCTAAACATCTGCAATATATGTTATTTAAGCAAATATAGCAATGAATATCAAAAATATTTTTATGATATTTTAGTTGATGACCGACTATTATATTTATATATATATTTTTACAAATTACTAGAACCACATAAAATTATATGGAGCCATGAGTTTACCACGAAACATCATAACGATATAGCTTTAAGAAGTCAAATACATTATGAATTAGAAAAATTAACAGAAGCATGTTAGCACATAGATTTACATAAGCAAAATAAACAATATAAACAATCATTATGTTGTGAGAAATCTGAGTTAGTCCCAAATCAGTGAGAATGTTCTTCCTCTAATAACAAATGTAATTGCTCTACAAAAGAGAAAAAGAAAAGTTCTTTAAGAAAATACAGAAAAACATTTTAATTCTAATAAGAGGACTTTTAGAAATAATAATAATAATACTAATAATAATAATAATAATAATAATAATAATAATAATAATAATAATAATAAAATGTTGGACATGTAAACAAGGACACCATGATAACAAATGTCCTCAAAAGAATAAAATAAATCATGTAAAATCTGTAGCCATAAATGAAGAAAATAATTAAGAACCTATTTTTAATATCTCTAACAATGATAGTGAAGAAGAATTGTACCAACTATCTCAAACTGAAGATAATTTAATAAATATAAGTTACTCTGATGATGAAATAGAAGAATATTTATATTAAAATTCATGGAAGAAAACTCATAATCAAATATAATTAATGATAACGTAGTTGAACATGAAAGATATATTTATTTATCCGAAGAAGACTATAATGAATTAAGAAAAAGAAAATTACCTCTAGGAATAAAGTTTGTTTCGATATCCCTATTTTCCTATGGAAAAGAAGCATGCATTATAACATTAGGCATAGCAAGCATCCTATAGATATAATAAATACAAAAGGCAAAACCAGAATACCCCTTTATAATCAAAAAATTAATAAATAAGATTTAAAAAAAATAAAAAATCCCGAGAATTATAAATATATATTTTTTGGAGGAATTCAAATTCTAATTAAAGCATATTTCCGAAAAGGCATTGATAGCCCATTTACTATCTCTATATATAATGACACAATTATATGCTCCAAAAAAGACGTTTAATTAGGAGTTATACAAGGAAATCTATGTTACCAAACTTTAATGTTTAACCTACACCCTAATTATGCAGTCATTATTAATGATAGACATCTAGATATATCTCTAACACTAAAACACAAATTAGATCAAGTAAAATTAAGAGATGGAATTGTTGTTCACAGCATAACTTATCAGACTGCATATGCCTACAATGATCAACATAACACTGCAACATTCAAACCAAATACTGACTCAATCCAATTAGACCCACTCATTTCTCTTATAGGGCAAACTATTCAACCTAAAGATATAGATGAAATAGAAATAACACCACCCTCATCTAACCTCCTTGACTTCAAAGATGACAAAAATTTTGGAAGCTAAAGACACCAAAATTAGCCTTCTTAGAAAATGAAAATTTATTTTCCATACAACCTTGAAGATCTCTAGACACTAATAGATCACTATTTCATCTAGCAACTCTAAATATAAATTAGTATAATACTAATCATATATTAGTAATTTGTTACTACATCTCACCAGAACAAAAATATAACATTTAACCAGACACAGGATCCCATAAGTCACATATAGACCAAAACATCATATCATTAAAATATACAAATACAAAAAAAAAACATATATTTATCAAGAATATTTAAGACAAAAACATCTTTGTACACACGAAACTATTATACTTTTCAGTTTTTGGGATATAAATAATCTGCAAATAGACTTTCAACATTTATTTCTAACTGACGATAAAAATTCAAATTGTATACTCGCAGGCATGGACTTCCTTCAACAACATACTATAACTTTTACAGATGAAAGTATTAATATTGATAATTATACCCATCCATAAAAAATGGTTTCATATCTATATTACGATAGAATTATACATTCCTTCCTACGAACTTATCCCTTTACATGCCTTATGTGACACAGGAAATGACATTAACGAATGTAAAAAATGTATAATTTTACCACATATGTCAATTCACTCAGAACAATTGCGACTTGAAAAATTTAATGGAACATGAACCATAAATAAATATTGAACTAATCAATAATTTTTCATTCAATTCATCCTTTACAAAATAAACAAACTATGGTCTCTTCGCTACGATGGTCTAGATATAAAATTAGGAAATAATTTCTTTAAAATATTTTCATTTTTAATTAATGTATAAGAAGTGGATCTCTATTGTCAACAAAAACAACTTAGCAGTCAGCAAAGAAACCAAAAAATTATTCCATTAGAAATTAAAAAAAGAGAAAATTCACAAATGTACGTATTGTCAGAAAAGAGATACTATACAAGGAATACAAGGAAAGCTTGAAGCAATGAGTAGTGGGAGCCAGATGTAAAATGATATGCATAAATACGTACTAATCAATTATACTCCAACAACGCACCACTAAAGTAAGAGAATATTCCAAGAATTATTCTGACAAAAGAAGATACTCATATATCAACAAAGAATATTTCAAGAATTATTCTGACAAATGCAGATGCTAAATTGCTCAGTCAGTCTAGAAAGACAGTACCAGTTATTATTCCACATAACAAATAAGTAAGCAGAGATGAGTATTGTGACCTCTTCTCGTCTATTTAAAGCTCTTCCTTCTTTTGTTAGAGGCAGAGTGAATGAAGTCTTCTTCTCTCTTCTTATTCTCCCTTTGTTGTAATAGAATGTATGTTGGTCGCAATGGCTAAATATTATCTTCCTGCTCAATGTTTGTAAGTTTGTTTTTAATGTAATAATGGTTATTATTATTCTGCTTGTTTGTATAAATCTATGTATTATTCTATCTTGAGTCTTATATGTTCCATCTACGAATAAGGTAGGAAACGAACTAATGTTGTGCTTTAAATCTCTGAATGGCTTACATAAGGTTGTGGTATTGCTGAGCCTTATTTTTTCTCTAGAAAATCACAGAGAAATGTATAACATGAATTGGAGATTCTAAAGTCAAACATAAAATAGTAAGATACAAAACAAGATAACATTATCTTAAACAATCTTTCAGAAGCGTAATGAACCCTTATACATTAAAAAGAAAGATGCAAGCAGAAGAGTAGGAAGAATTTATTAATCAGAGAAGAAGAAATAAGAAAGTTTGAAAAAGGACTAAGGAAATTTAAGAAAAATCTAAAAAATGAAATTAGAGAAATTGAAGAATTACAATATAAATTAAAAAATAATCTAAATTTAGAAAATTCTCCTGAACGACAGATTTTTCTAAAAGTCCTCTTATTAGGATTAAAATGTTTAAAATGTAAGAATTTTTTGTTTTTCTCTTTTGCGGAGCAATTACATTTGTTATTAGAGGAAAAACATTGATGCGGTGGATTTGTGTGTTATTTTTGTAAATAATTATCATTATTACAAAACACACACATCAGTTATAATAATAAATATGCAATATAAACTCAACAAAAATAACTTTAATAAAAATAATTTTATCTTTTAAAAATATTTGTACTGTCAAATCCCCTAATAATAACGTAAGTATACATATCACTCAAGTAATAAATAGTTCTAATGGAGTCCTATAAATCGATCCCATAAGGAAGTTGGAAATGCTTATAGATAAACATTTATGTTTATAATGTAAATCACAAATTTAAACTACAAAATTGAAGTACTAAATTTGAATTTAAAGTATTTGAGTGAATGTTAAATAAAATTTAGTTAAAAGAATTAAGTTAATTAAACTAATTGCTAAACTTTTAAAAGTAAACTTACGAAAACTAAACAAAGTTTTTATGACAAAGAGTTCAAATTTAAGAAAGCATCCTTCCCCTTTACAATGAGTATATAAATTGTGAATAAATTAAAATCATTTGAATATATATATATATATATGTTTTTGTGCTAAAGAGAAGTTATCTTATTCTTTACCCTCTTCAAGTGTATAAAAAATATTGACTAATTTAGAGTTTGGTCCCTATTTCTGTGGTAAGGCTGGGAGGATACCGACTGCCACTACAGAGCTCCCACTATTACCTCACCTGATGGCTAACAATCCCGCATTAGTTTCCAATCAACTGGACCAAATTGAGGATTTTAATTTTTTACCATAAAATCTCCAATTCTGCATCCAACAAAGTATATTTCCCATTTATTTGCACTCAACTACATGGATAACATCCTCTCTCATGCAATCAAATGTGATCCTTATTATGTTGTAGAAACTATAGCTCTTTCGAAATATATGTTTCTCAACACATTTTAACATTTCAATTGACCAGAACAAAAAGTAAATGAAAATCAAAGTTTGAATCATCATAAATTATTGACATTTAAAATCGTATAAAATAAAATTAATTTTTCACAAAAACCATATCTCAAAGTAGGGAGAAGGAGAAAGAAGACTACTCAGAATTCATGAGAAGAAAATAATAAAACAAGGATTTCATATATAAAATTAAGTTTACAAAAATAAAGAATTAAAAGACATAAGTTATCTCACACTTCTCCCCACGTAACTTCCTCGAAGTTCTCTTCAAGCATTTTCTCTCTTTTCAAGTACTCTCAATTCTCTCGTAGAAGTGTGATGAAGAATAAATCTCTCACTTTCTCTCTCCTCTTACAATCTTTGAAGAAAATCTCCAAGCTCTTTACTTTCTCTCTCTCTCTTGACTTCTACGAACTCTCACTCACGCCTCTCTTCAAGCCCCTTTTTTCAACCCCTAGACTTCTCTCTCTTTTATTAGAGGTTGCCTCACTCCAAAAAGAATTCAAAATTCCCTCCAAAATTATATCTAAATGTCAACCCTTTTGAATTCCAAAAGAGATGTCTATTGATCTAAGACACATATTCCTTCATAAGTGAACCTTCCAAAGTATCTAGATGCATTGAATCACTCTATATGGTGTTTAGAATAAGTTGCCCCATTTGAAATTCGTGCAAAATTCATCCCGAACAACTTTAATTTGCAAAAAGTCGTCTCTAGCGCCTCAGAAGCTAGTTTTAGTGCTTTAGGCGCCAATTTGCTTCAGACCGTGTTGTATTCGGTTTTGGTGCTTGAAGCGCCAAATCTGGCGCTTCAGGCCCTAGATTCTCAAAATTCGCTGTTTTGGCTCCAAATTTTATTCTTTTTGTTTTTTTGCTTCAAATGCCTAAAATTTATATACCTGCAATAAAAACATGAAAATATCATTCTTTAAAGTGTAATATCACAAAAAAATATTACATATATACTTAAAATAACACATTATTTTGGTGTATCAAAATCGCCCAAACTTAAATGTTACGCCCAAACTTAAGACACTTTTACTACATAAAAGCATATGACTTAGGATAGAGATTAACTTATACACTTCTATATTTTAGTTTCATAAATAAAATAATATCAAAAATATAACATATTATTCATTAAATGTTTAATAACTTAGATTCAAACTCTAAGTCTAATAGTACTTAATAATCAGATCTAAGATTTCTGAAACTCTATTCCTTTCAAGAAGAATTATAATTTGTCATATCGAAGGTACTTATAATATTCATATGAAAAAAATTTTCATGAAAACTTTACTAGTAAAGGTGTTAATACTGAAATACAGGTTTAGAAAATGTAATGAAGTTTTTTTTTTCTTAAGTTGATTCAAAAGAAGCCAATTTTTTATTAGGCATCTCCTTACATTTTTTTTTCATTTCTTTTTTTTTTCTTTTCTTTTTTTTTCTTTTCTTTTTTTGTTTCTCTTTTAGGATCTTTTCAATCCTTTATTTCAATTTTTTTTGTAAGTGAAGATTACTATATCTGGATAGTCTTTAATAATTTTGAACTTCACTATCCTCTTCTTAAAGTTAAGACTCTTTACCTTTCTGCACTTTATAAATTCATATTAGTTTTATGATTTTTCATAAAGTCTCATTATTTTCTTCTTACACAAAACTTTAAAATTTTTAATACTTCAAAAATACAAATGGTTTTCAATTTTTCATAAAGTCTCATTATTTTCGGAGGAATATGGGGGTCGGTTAGGGTTTAAGAAGATGAAACACAAATGGTTTTCAAATGTGGAGATTTTTGTTTTAATGGCGAGATAGTGAGGAGTTACGGAACCGTCGGCAATGACGAGTTTCGGGGGCTCTCTTAACGGATTTGAGCGGGTTTTAAGGTGACTCTTGCACAAGCTTGGGGCCACGAGCATGACTTTCACAAATTTGAATTTTATTTAAATTTAAAATCAATGAGATTTACAGCAAGAATAATTGGGATCTCAGTATAATTAGCCATAAATTTAAGTTTAAGTTTAGGTTTAAGTTTAGGTTAATTTCAAATTGTAATTTTTAAATTTTAGTTAAGGTATATTTATGTTAAATTTTGATTTATGTTTTAATTTGTAGTTTACTTGAAGTTATATGTTTTAAATTTATTTTTTTAATAATAATAATAATATTATTATTATTATTATTATCTAAATTATCGTAATCTCGATGCACCTGGAGTTTGATTTGAATGTGAACAGACTCTTTTGGAAGGCTTTGATAATTCAGATGCCTCGCATAATATGTTTCTGAAAACGACGCTACAACATAAACTTTTTACATGGAAGAACATTTCATGCATTTAAACTTGAATTACACAAATGCACGCAAAAAATAGAGCTAAATCTTCGTCGAACTCATCACATGCTTCTCCAAGCATGATGACAAACACAATGTAGCCAACAGAAAGGAATTTCAAGCACTAAGATGAGCTGTGGAGACTATGAGAGATTTGGGTTTCGTTTATATTAAGTTGAATTTTTATTCAATTTTAGATTTGTAATTTAAGTTGATTAAATTAGATTTACATTTTAATTGTGTTAATTTAAATTTTAGTTCAATTGAAAATTAGATTTGTATTTGAATAAAAGTTAATTTTAATTATTAGCTCAAGTTAAGCCCAAGTTAGCTGACTTAAGCTCAATCCAGCCATCTAGTGACGCTGTGAATGGGCCCTCGGACTAGATGGAATTTGATATGAGTCAAGTGGAAGTGTTGACCAAAAATTTGATCAACATTTGGTGTTGTTGTGAAGGTGAACAAAGAAAGAAAATTTTGCTGAAATGAATAAAGGTCTCATCTTCGGGTCTGGTGAGTTCAAAGTTCATTCAAGATAGCCACAAAAGATGCTCGACCGATCACCACAACCTCAAACCTTACCGTTCAACTAATCACCATGAAGCATGGTCAAATTGAAGGCCGAATCACTCAGACAAACAGTTGGGTTCCCTCATTATCTCAAGGAGCACACCCAGAAGAGTTGACATGTCATAAATGATAAGGGTTCTAGGTATTTGGGTTCCCCGACCATTTAGTGACTTTCAACTTTGGTCAGACTTCTAATATTTTGATTCCTACATGTTGTAAATGCTTTTTCTTAGCTAAACATGAACAAATCTTTGACTATGTCTACAGAGGACAATGAGAAGGCGGCGGAAGGAGATGGTAGCTTGCCAGTGAAGATGGGGCAGTCAACCATCTTGGAGATCTTCCACCATTTTTGAAGACGAGAGGATATCGTTGACGATGTCTCCAAAAGTACTATGCATCTTGATGTTTCAAAAACAAGATCTTTTTCTTAGAAACATGAATGTCACACCTGTATAAAACTCGGTCCAAATCCTAAGAAAAATGCAAAAAGAAAAAACTCATAAAACTTAAACAAAAAAAATAAACTTCAAACCAAAAAAAAAAACTCAACATAAAATCAAATAAAATCAAAATAATCAAAAATCAAAGTGAAAAATTAAAATTTCAAACTTCAATTTTGACCTGGTCAGGTTGAGCTGTCTCGACATATCGCTAATGCCACTTCTCTCGGCCTAAAGTTTCCTTCCACAGGTACTCTAGGTCTTCTTTCTTGTGTGGAAGAGGCTAGCTAGTTCTATCTACATAGAAACTCACTCTTCCTAGTCCTTTCCTCGTGTAGATAAAGTTTTGTTGGTTCTATTGCATAGAACCACATCTCTTTTCAAATAGAAATTTCTTCGGTCAACTCTTGAACTAAATGTGAGTCATGTCGCATTCCTTCTCAATCTGATTTCCTCATACTTATATTACTACAAAAATTCCATAAAATTCTATAAATTACATAAATTTTAACAAATTACACAAATTTCATAGGGAGTAGCACTAAGTAGCTTCTCATTAGCTTCTCGCATGGAGGTTTCATCCACAAAGCCAAGACCTGCAGCCCTTTCCATAGCCACCAAGTCCTTCTCAGCTTGAACAACGATGTTGAAGACATCCCCAATGGTGGACCAATTCCAATGGTTGAGAGCTTTACCAACTTTTTTTTGTAGTTGCCAAAGTTTAACCAATGGGTTCGAGTGTTAATAAAATCTGGATGGTCATACCACATTCTTTTATCTGAAGGATGTATTCCATTGAGGAGGTGTAACAAAAATTAAGACAAGGAGTGGTATGTGGTCAGAACCAACAATACTTATATGAGTTACATCAGTGTGTAAGAAGCTTTAGTACCATAAATCATTGACAAGAAGCCTATCTCGCCTTTCTTAGATGTGTCCTCTCCTCCATGTGAATTGGTGGCCCTGAAACCCTAGATAAAAAAACCAGTTGATTGAATATTATCATTAAAATCAGTCAAATTAGATAAGTTTGGAGACATTCCAACAAGTTTTTCACAAAGGGAGGCAATGCAATTAAAGTCCTCCCCCCCCCCCCCCCCCCACCCCCACACACTAGATGTCATGGCACTGCTGATGTGGTTTAATTTAGTCCATAATTTTGTTCTAGCACTTTTTGTACATTTTGCAATGAGAACGGTGGCATAACAGTGATTCCTTCCATGTTAAAATAAAAGTTAACAAATTGGGAGAGATTGATAAAAATGGACCAATTGATCTCTTTTCTACATAAAATCTAAATTTTATAATTGTTATTAACAAAATGAGAGTTTCCATAGAAATGTTTTAAGATTTTTTTAGGATATTTATGAACAAGTGAGGCCTTAATTGAATGGTGGAGAAGCTTTTCCTTGACTCCATGTCTTTTCTTTCACTCCATGAACCTCCTCTAAGTGTTGATTTGCTTTGTGGATAGGTCTTGGTATGACCTTGACCAAGTGATGAGTCAAGATTGGTCTAATGACACACCTAAAAATTACCTACTTTTTCATATATATTTCATGCTCAATTTTAATGATTATGCTCAATTTTAATATATATTTCATGCTCAATTTTAATGATTTTTAATGATATTACACTTTAAAGAAATATATTTTGCATACTTTTTTGTTTCAGGTACAATAAATGTAATTTTGGATAAAATAAAGCAAAAATGGTGCAATTTGGAGGAAAAATGAGCAAGAAAGAAAATTCTAACTTGGCACATTTCGATATGTCTTTCTATGCTTAATCAAATTTATATTTTTTACATGTTTTTAAATTAAATTACACTTTAAGTAAATGATGTTTTATGCTTATTTTGTAGGTATATCTGTTAGAAGCGAAATGCAACTGAAACGGGGCGAAATGAAGCTAAAACGGAGCCAAACAGAGCAAAATAGTGGAGTTGCTGCAGAGTGGCACATTATGTGCCAAACCAGTGCATGATGCGCCAAAATCCATAGAACTGGTGCATGAGGTGATGATTTGGCGCCAAAGGGCTGGAGATGACTTTTTGTGGATTAAGGCGGTTCAGGACGAGTTTTTGCGTGAATTTTTTAAGAGACACTTGTTTTAAACACCCCTTAAAGTAATTCAATGCATCTAGACACTTTGGAAGGTTCTTTTATGAAGAGACATGTCTCTTGGATCAATGGATATGTACTTTGAATTCAAAAGAGTTGGCTTTTGGATAGAATTTTGGAGGGAATTTTGAATTCTTTTTGGGGGGAGGCAGCCTTTTATAAAAAAGAGGGAAGTGTAGTGCTTGAAAAAGAGTTGTGTGGGTGTGGGTGTGGGTGTGGGTGTGGGTGTGTGAGTGTGTGTGAATGTGTGGCATGAGAGTGAGAGGAAGGGTTTGGAGATTTTCTTTAAGGATTGTAAGAGGAGAGGAAATGTGACAGATTTCTTCTTCATTACATTTCTAGGAGAAAATTGAGAGTACTTGTAAAGAGGGAAAGTGCTTGAAGAGAACTTCTAGGGATTTTCTTGGGAAGTATTGTGAGATAAGTTGTTTTCTTTTCTTTCTTAATTTTGTAAACTTTTTTTATATATGAAATTCGTGTTTTGTCGTATCCTTCTCATGAATTCTGAGTAGTTTTCTTTGTTCTTCTCCCTACTTTTCTTCTCCCTACTTTGAGATTACTTTGAGATATGATTTTGTGAAGAATTGATTTTATTTTATATGGTTTTAAATGTCAATAATTTGTGATGATAGTTATTGAGTGTTTATTTTAAAGAAAATCTAAAATACCAAAAATATTTTTATATCTGTCCTATTAGTAAATTCTTTAGATTTGTATGCGTACTTTAGGAGCTGAAGACCTTGAATTTTACAAGTAATATTTGGAGAGAATTTCTTAGAGGGATTTGAAAAGACTCCATGAATTTAATGTAGAAATGGTGGATCAATGATATAATAAATATTCAGATTTTGATTATAATGTCAGTTGTTTTGAAAGAGTAAACCCCAAGAGAGTGGCAAAGTTTCAAGAAAATATGCTTACAATTTTAATTTCTTAGGTTGTCGGTATTGAGAGTAGGTTGGATCAATACATAGAAAGATATGGCCATGAGATACATAATTCTTATTCTGATTATTACAATCCAGGTTGGGAAAATCATTTGAGTTTTAACAAATCATTTAAATTTTAATGGGAAAAATAATTTTGGAGGAGAAGACCAATTTTGGGAAGATAATAAATTTAATTGGACATGTTGTTGCAATAATCATGAATAATCATTGTTATTACAATGATGAACTTTCTTTTCCTCATAATTTTAACTTCAACCACTAGAACGAGGAGAAGGAATTAATGTTAGAAGAGGTTGTAATTCAAATGAAAAGTGAGTTAGAGTGTCAAGGGACCGCAATAATGAATATGAAAAACCAACTAGGATAGATTATTAACTCAATTAATAATCATCCTCAATTTAACTCCAACCCACAAGATGATGAGAAGATGTTAGAAGAGGTTGATCTCAAATGTTGAGATAGTTGGAAAATCAAGAGGTCGCGTTAAGGAATATAGAAAACCAACTGGGGCAGATTATTAATGCAATTAGCAGTTACCCCCCCCCCCCCCCCTCCCCCCGGGGAGATTTTACCTAGTAACCCTGAGATAAACCTTAAGGAGATGAATGATAGGCAATTTAAAATTATCGAACAAATATTTAGAAGAGAATTCGAGGATATGTTTCAAAAGAACTTTGAGTTGAGAGATGAGGATAAGGAGATTGAAAGACCAGTAGAAGAAATTTATTTTGATCTGATCAATTGAAATTTTAAAATGTGTTGAGAAACATATGTTCCAAAAGGGCTATGATTTCTACAACATGGGGAGAATCACATTTGATTTCATGGGAGAGTATGTGATCCATGGAATTGAGTGCAAATAAATAGGAAAATATACTTTGTTGGATGAAAAATTAAAGATTTTAATGTGATAGATTAAAATTTCCAATTTGATCCAGTTGATTGGAAACTGATGCAAGATTGTTAGCCCTCAGGTGAGGGAGTACTGGGAGCTCTGAAGTGGCAGTTGTTATCCTCCCAGCCTAACCACAAAATTAGGGACCAAACTCTTGTTAGTTAATGTTCTTTATAACACTCAGAAGAGGGTAAAGAATAGGATTACTCCTATTTAGCACAAAATAATTTTTATATATTTTTAAATGATTTTCATTTCTTCACAATGCATATACTCATTGTAAAGGGGTACTCATTGTAAAGGGGAAGGAGGTTTTCTTAATTTTGAACTCTTTGTCACAAAACTTTGATTAGTTTTAGTAAATTTAATTTTAAAGTTTAGTAAATAGTTTTGTAAACTTAGTTCTTTTAGTTACATTTCTATTAACATTCATTAAACTCATTTTAATTTATCTTTCTTTCTTTTCTTTTTATAGTTTGAATATTGTGACTTATGTTATTATCATAAGAATTTCCATCTTCCAAGTTAAGACTTCATTGTAGTATACTAGAATTAGCCTAAAGGATTTCCTATTGTGCTATTCTATGGGATAGATATTGGGGTTTTTAAAGAAAGCCCTATATTATTTGAAGTGATACGTGCACTTGCGCACTTGCGTATACGTGCACTTGCGTAGAACCACTAGTGTGTGAACTATTTTATATATTTTATATAACATTTCAATTTTGCACATTGACTACTTAATATAAGTTCGGTCAAGTTTTTGGCCATATTTTTTAAAACTAAATTACTGAGTAATTTCGGGATAGGTCATGTTTTTGGCACTATACAGGGGATTTAAATTGACATAAAACACGCAGAAAAATAGCACACACTAGGGGCACATCAAGTTTTTGGCGTCGTTGTCGGGAAAGCTTCAGTAACAACTTTAGGAGAATTTTAGTTAAACCTGTAAAACTTAGATTTGAAATTTATAGTATTATTATAGTATGTTTAATTATTTAGTGTTTATTTTAAAGAAAATTCAAAATACCAAAAATGTTTTTTTATATCTGTCCTATTATGGACCTTGAATTTTACAAGTCAGATTTAGAGAGAATTTTTTGGAGGGATTTGAAAAGACTCCATGAATTTAATGTAGAAATGGTGGATTAATGATATAATAAATATTCAAATTTCGATTATAATGCTAGTAGTTTTGAAAGAGTAAACCCCAAAAGAGTGGCAAATTTTCAATAAAATATGCTTACAAATTTAATTTCTCTGGTTGTAGATATTAAGAGTAGGTTGGATCAATACATAGAAAGATATGGCCATGAGATACATATCTCTTATTTTGATTATTACAATCCAGGTTGGGAAAATCATTTGAGTTTTAACAAGAATAATAATTTTAAAGGAGAATACCAATTTTTGGAAGATAATCAATTTAATCACACATGTAGTTGAAATAATCATGGTTATTACAATGGTGAACTTTCTTTTCCTCATAATTTTAACTTCAACCACTACAACAAGGAGAAGGAATAAATGTTAGAAGAGGTTATTACAATGGCAGATTATTAATGCAAATAGCAGTTACCCCCCCCCCCCCCCCGGGGGTTTTTCATTCATCCCTAGATACAACCGATAAACCTTAGGGATGAATGATGAGCAATTTAAAATTATCAAACAAATATTTAGAAGAGAATTCGAGGATATGTTTCAAAAGAACGTTGAGTTGAGAAATGAGGATAAGGATATTGAAAGACCTATGAGATTGAAAGACCAATGGAAGAACTTCTTAAGGAATTAGAAAAACCTTTTTCCTCAACTAAGATAAATATAGAAAGACCATCTCTACCAATTACTCAGTACCAAGGGGAAGAATTGAAAGACAATCTTGAACATATGAGTAACCTTGAAGAATTTGATCCAGAATTTGAATTATATAGAGAGAATCTGATCCAAAATTTGTGAGATCGCGAAGTATCTTATAAAGATCCATTTCTTATAAAATATAAGGATGATATTAATATAAAAATTAAGAAAATTACTAGATAAATATTGGATCTAGAAAGAAATATAAGGAACAAGGATATGAATCAATCTGGAAAGGAAGAGCTGAAAGAAGAATTTAAATTCGAGGACTTTGAAGGAATCCCTGGATCTAGTGGGTGATTGATCAAGGATTACTTAAATGAAATTTTGATCCATGTAGAATCATTTGTCGGGTTGATGGCGTTAAATAAAGTACTTTATGGGAGACAATCCATAGTTATCAATGTCGTTTCATTTAGTGTGCTTGAAAGTCATTATTGTTAGTATTGTTTTGTGTTTTCTTTTGTGTGGATTGATCAGTTTGATTGATGCTTGGTAGATGTTTGGATTTTTGGTGGTTTGATTTGACTTTTGTGTGTTATGAGAGAGGCAATTTCTTAACTTCTTATTGTGGCTAGACTTATATATTCTCTTATAGTAGTTGGATTGGTGAGTCCACTACGACTCGGGTCTCACCCAGACTTGAGTTTTACAAGAGACATCATGAACATTAACAATGGCAGTTCAATCTCAATTTTGTTACATCTTTTCTTTGACTTTGTTTTCATTTGATAGGATTAGTTAACCTATTTGATGAGTAACATGTGGATGATTTTACACTATCCTTATAATTATTGGAGGTGCTTAATTAATGGGATATGGTGACACCTGAGGTTGGTGTTGGCGACCAAACGTATCAAGGATAATCTTATCCTTTGGATTAGAATCTATAAAATCATTTATAAGTACCATTATATATGTGTAGTGATTCTGTTAGAAATTTGAAGTAAGTTAGTGAGATGTAATGAGTTAAAGGAAGAATTGACCTCATTTATCATGTGTGTTTGTGTTTGTGTTACAAAAATATAATATATATATTCCCATGTCGATACATGTTTTGCTTGTTAGAGCTTTCTTTCCAATTTATCGAGCATGTTTAAGTTTAGACTTATTTTCTATTGAATATTGTTCTATTCTGATGAATTCTTGTAGCTGTTTCTGATATATATAATTTATGAAAAATTTTTCTTCCTGGTTATATTTTTTACAGCGACTTTATATATGCTTAAAACATAAGTATTTAATACTGCTACTAGACATGGATCCCACATGGAGTAATATTAAAACTACGAACTAAGATTTTAGAAAAGTAATAATAATCGTAACAATAAAATTCAATTTGCTTATCTGTCACTAATAGGCAAGTGAAATAAATATGTAATTTTAATAACTCTTAAATAATTAATTATACTAATGAAGGTTCTAATGTGATGTTCAATATATAAGAAAGCATCCTTCTCCTTGTCAAGAAATTATAGTGAATAGATAAAGTGAATCAGTTCAAATTGTATTTTGCCAAATAAGAGCATACCTGGTTTTTACCCTTTGGTCCAGGCATAAAGAACATTCACTAATCCTACGTTTGTTTACTGAATCTGTGGCTAGGTTGGGAAGATACCGACTCTCACTTCAGAGCTCCCTCGTTCCCCTCACCTGAGGCCTAACACCTACACAGCAGCACGATAGGACCGAATTAGGGATTTTCGTCTGTCACTCTAGAATCTCCAATTCTATGCTCGATAATTTTATTTCCCTATTTATTTCCACCCAACTTCCAAGGGCTTTGACCTCCCTGAATCTTGGATGTAATCTTCACTTTAGTTGTAAAACTCAACATATTTTAACAAATCAATTGGCCAAATTAAAAATAAATTAAGATCGATGTGAAAAGATCATCACAACTTCTTTAAAATTTTCATGGCTCAACCAATTCAGATCACCATTTCTAAAATCTCAAGATAAGGAGAAAGACAGAGAAAACTACTCAGAACTCATGGGAAAAACATAACAAAACTCGGAATTCATATATAAAAGAAATGTTATACAAACTACAACAAGTAAATAAACTTATTTCTAATTTCTCCCCAAGCAAACTCCTCGAAGTTCCTCTGAATCTCTTCATTTCTTTACAACACACAAAATTCCTCTTCGAAGCGACAAGGAGGAAGAAATCTCTCACTTTCACTCCACTCTTACAATCTCTCAAACAATTTCTCACAATTTAGACACTCTAGTAAATTCTCTTTACACTAATGGAACCTCTCTAACCTTCAGGACCTTTCTAATATCTAGGACATCCTCTATTCTCGGCCAAAATATTCTTTCAAAGTTGTGGATGAGTTTCCCCAAGAGTTGCCTAAGCACCCCTCAAAAATTCGCCCTCATCCAATGCTTTGTTGGACATAACCACTAAGCTCACCGTCGGCGGCCTCAAGGGCACCGTCGGCGGGGCCTTCAAGTGAATTAAATCTGGAGTCTCGGGAAAAGTCCGTCGTCAGCGCCGTTGGGCATGCCGTTGGTGCCCTAATTCAAATCTTCACATTTTAGTCATTTTCACTCCAAATTCTCTCCTTTTTGCATCTTTTTGCTCCAATGAACCTAATTCATCATTCCTGCAATAAAACATAAAAATACCTTTCTTTAAAGTGCAATATCATCAAAAATAGTGTAAAATAGGTATGAAAATCTCAACATATTTTCCTTTGGTCAAAATCCCCCAAACTTAACTATTACTTATCCTCAAGTAATTTTAGTATTATATAAAATTTATGATCTATTGTAGTAAAGTTTCAAGTCAGAAATACTATAAGTTTGAGTTAGATAAATACCATAGTGAGATTTTCAGAAAAAATTCAAGTAATTAAATTAACTCTGTAGCTACAAGATTATCTAGTCATCAAGTTTAAGAGTTCTAGTCTTCTATTTATTTCAAGAATGACTATATGTTGCAATATTAAGTCACTTAGAATATTCAAAGGATAGGAATTTCATGATAGCACTACTATTTCATAAATATAAGTTTAGGAATGTATTTAAGTTTTCCTCTTATGTAGGTCTAGTGAAACCAATTTTTGATTAGGCATGTCCTCAAACTTCTCCTCACTTTCATATTTTTTTTCTTTCTTTCTTTTCTCTTTTTCATTTGGAAAATCACCATTTCACAAAATCTCAAGATAAGGAGAAAGAGAGAAAACTTCTCAGAACTTATGGAGAAGATACGACAAAACTTGGAATTTATATATAAAAGTAAAGTCATACAAACTTCAAATAGAAAATACTACTTTCCCTAAATTTGAAACTCAAAGCATTCCTTTACCTTATTAATATTTCATAGCTTTTACATCATTGAGCCCGAATCTTTTCTTCTCAAAGGAATTTCCAGATTCTTAACATTTTAAAATATAGTTTCCTTTACTTTAAATAGTTAACTATAGTCTTATTCTCTTATACTAAAATATCTTTAATCTACAAAATTAATTTTCATTAAAAAAAATATTCCTTTAAATCTACCATAATATTTAAATAGCTACAAAATATAATTATCTGAATTAAATTCATGACATAAAATCATATTAATAATTTTTGAAAATATTTAAATAGAGGACATCTATTAGTTAATATTTTTCTTCCCTCCACCAAACTTAAAATTTTCAATATAAGGTGATACAGGCGGAAATAAAAACTCTAAATATAAATCATACCTCAGTATTTTTGGCATTTTCACCATTCTGAAATTTTTGCAGTCCTCACAATTTCTACTTCATCTGGTGTGTAACATTAATAACTTTCTATATATATAAATCATTAGAGAATTTGTTAGGTAATGAAATTTTGAAATAAGTGCCAAACTAAAACATTAAACAAGCACAATAATTCACTAACACATCTACAATACATAACAAAATATTAAACAAAACAATTACAATTAAATTGCGAAATAAAAATCACATTACAATACAATTCACAAAGTACTAATCAACATCCATTATACTACTCATGCAAATTTTAACTACCACACTAGCTTTATAACAAAAATTAAAAATTTTAAAAATTTTCTAAGTACAACATTACAAAAAAAATGAAAGTAAAAAAACACACAAACATCCATTTCTATTACAAAAGATTACAAAAATAAAAGTACAAGTACATCAATTACATTCAAATATCAAAATCTCAAACTATCTCTTCGTCTCCTTGATCAGCAGGTGGATTGGGCTGATAATGAGTATATCAGGGGCACTCAGGGAAAGTAACATCAAGCTCACCTCTGTAGTGTCGGGCCCGAGCTTCGTAATAAGCTATCTCAAAATTTGAATGCCTCTGAAAGTACTCACTATCATAATCATGTTGATGTTCTAAACCTCCATTCCTTTCATTTATTAATTCTATACTCTTTTGCTGCAAGGTCAATTCATTCATTAAATCAGTCAGAGTAGGGGAGCTAGAAGAAGGAAGGTCATAACTTGTAGAGGGGACATCTCTACTAGTAGAAGGTTCTTGACTCCTACTCCTAGTTCTCAATTTTTCGTTGGATTCATAAGTCTTCAAATTAGCTTTACTAAAGTGAAAGAAGAAATCTCTCACTTTCCCTCCACTCTTACAATCTCTCAAAATGAGGTTAGGATGTTCTAGACCTCCACTTATTTCACTCCTTGCCGTGGTCAATATATTCTTAAAAATAATTCTCCCCACATTTATATTTCTATTATTCTTAATATAGAAATTCACTATCCCTTGTTACCTCACGATGGTGATAGGTCGGTAATATAGTAGAGGAAATAAAATAGTGTCATGCTTTGATGTGGCATTCAACATGGAAGCAAAAAAATTTACCCGTTCTCGTTGCTTAATCTTCCATGTTTCTTTCCCATCAGTGAGAAAGTTGATCACATCATTTAGTGGGTCTTCCATCGTACTGAAGGTTTCATAATGGCAGCTATAAGAGTCTGGGACTTCGTAAAAGGTGTCAATGTGGGTGGCATTAAATTCAACAGGAAATCCCCGGACATGAACGATTCCGTCTTCAGAATTGAACACATTGGCCTAAAAATTCTTTCACAATATTTGCAGCAACCTTATTGGTGGTGTAACAGAAGCTTTTCCACCTCCGCTCAGTAATAACTCATTCAATTTATCCTCCCGTACTCTCAAAAACTTTATCTTGTATACACTTTTTTCCTTCAAACGCTGAAGTAAGCCTTGATTGAGCCTTCACATTGACGAAGCGAGACTCGTTGAACTCAAGTCGTCTCTTTTGTCATGGAGTCATTTCAATCTAATCACATTTATAGAAAAATTCCAAAATATACTTCAAATATGCAAATAATGGCTTCCAAGAGTAATTCTAAGAGTTCAACACTAAGTTCCAAGAATTTCTTCCCAATATTTTTTTTACATTCTCAAAATTTTTGGATCTCCTCAACGTGGAAGAAATTCATGATGAAAATGAAATATTTTTAGTTTTAACTGAAGCTCTTACCTAGAGATGATCAAATCTGGTGTCTAAATGCCTTGAAATCGCCTCCCAATCCAAGATCTCTCAAGCTCTAGGTCAAAAATCACGTTTTTCAGAGGAAGGCGATGATGAATAGTGGCAGTTGATTGGTCAAAATTGCGGTTAAAGGTGTTTTCTCAGGATCTCTCCATCGGCGGGGTATTCGGCTCCATCGGCGCGCTCTATTGAAATTATATTATAAGTCTCGGGAAAACTCCACCGCCGGTAGCGTCCAAAGCACCGTCGACGGACTCTATTGATTTGGTTCAATTTCCATATTTTTGCTATTTCGATCAATTGCAAGCCTCAACGACATCCGTTCAATCATTATAGACATAATTTTAAGTGATTAAATGATTTACTTATCACAATTAAACTTTCACAACACAAAACATCACATTTATATGTAAATTCCAAGAGTTACAATATATGTTACATAACACACCTAAGTTTGGTATTTTCTCAACCTTAATACATTAATTCAGCATCGCAATCGAAGCCACAACACTCAAAACGCTAAAAACAAAACATCCTATGCTTAGTCTCAACTATACAAAGATCGAAAAGCATAATTTTAAAGCAAAGCAAATGCAAAATTCAAATCAAATTACATACATAGACAGACTGAAAGCAATATAAATTTACTATTCTTCAGATTTAGTACTAGATTCTCCTCTAAGATCACCCATTGATTGCACATGAACGAAGAGGTTATAGAAGGGTCAATATGGAAATTCTTCATTAGAATCCTCTTCTATCAATTTAATCCTCCTCATCAGCCATATCAAACTATCTTCAATATGTCTAGAGTGCTCAAAATGTTCTTTCATCCTCTAGTCTAGGTGATCGAAGAAATCGGAGATATTATTAATTGCATTCATGACATTCTGTACCTCCTTCTCCAATTTCTTGATTCTACGCAGGATCACCAAAGACTTGTCCGGAACTAAAGGTTGAATCGGAAGTGAATTCTGGGATGCTTGATCTATCATAATAGTCATGTCATTTTCATCTTCAAAAGCTGAGAATCTCTAAGTTGGGTCCAAAGGCTTCCAAGGTAGAAGTACATTTTCTCAATTTTCGTAGGATACTTGGAATTGACTGTAAAGTGAGAAAATTGTGAAAGGGTGTCCAAGCCCATAAGTTGATCCATGAACAATCAGGCCCAAAACAAACTTCACAATTATCGATCCAATATCGATCGGCAGTCCCATTTGCGTGCAGTAATTCACAATAGCACTTTCCTTGGAAACTTTACTGATCTTCATTGTCGGTAACAGTTTTGCAAAAATGAAGAAGTGTCAGTGTTTTGAAACGAGATTTAGGAGAGTCGCAGAAAAACTAACATACTCGTTTTCTCTCATTTCGTAGTCTTCAATTTCGTCCGTTAAATATTGGTAAATTTCAATCATCTGGTTCTTGTAAGGATGAAGTTGGAATAATGGCAGACAGGAATGTTCTCGATCATATATAATTCATTGATCCATGCAGGAGTAAAAGTTATCCATCTACCTCGCACATAAACGACTCTCTGGTTGATTCCATGCAAATTTGCATAAAATTCATTCACAACAGGAACAACCACGGCGGCGGTAGTATAGCACAGCACTCCCATCTCCGCCGCACTATCATCTCTTCAATTGCCATCGAGAGATTATTCAATCCTCGATTTATGAATCCTCATTCCTTGATTAATCTTTTCTTCACCAGTACCTTGTTGAAGATTCACTGTGCTTCCGCACTAATGAACTTTCTCAGGTTAAACACTCACCTTCTAGGATTTTCGGGGGAATTAGACGCCATAAGAATGAATTTGGTGGAGTTTCACTTCGTTTTTGGGGGCAATAGTGGAGTTTCACTTCGTTTTTGGGGGAAATATGAACTTAAGAATCGAATTTGGGAGTTTAAAGGGGGTGATTCCCACCCAAAAAACGCCAAAAACCGCCATTCAAACTCCATAAACCGCCATCTCGCCGGTCTCACCGCCGCCGACAGCGAGACCCTGCAATATTTTCAAACTTAATCTTAAATGTCCATCAAAATATGCCCTGCAATATTTTAAAAATTCCCAAGATTACTAAGTTTATAGGAATGTATTGTCTAGCTTCTACCATATCCAAATTAAAATGTAGCTTTTCAGCCCTTTTCAAGCATTATAAAGCTTAACCGTTAACCATGAAAAAAAAAAATTTTCTCTTTCCTTTTATAAATGAAAGTATATCCATTAGCTGATTAAAATAGTCTAGTGACATATGATTTTTCTCAAAACCTTATCAACTCAACTATCTCCGCTTAAAGGATACAAGTAAGAAGAACTTCAAAATTCAAGTTGAGTTTCAATAGAAAAAAGAAACTATGTTAGAATGGCTATTACTTAAGTAAACAGATCAATCGTCAAAATAATAAACATTAAACGAGTAATTGAAGAGTTGATTGCCAATCATGAATAAAGCATCTGAAGCTTAAATCGAATCTCAGATTACACGAAAACTAACTTTATACACAATTTCTATGATCCTCTAAATAATGCAATCACAATTTCAACATTGTGAATAATCCTTTCAGGCTTCAACAACGAAGATTAATTCCACATTTAGACCAAAGAGTTGTACCATTATAATGAAGCAGGAACAATTATGAACGCCAACAAATCCCTTTTTAAATCCACTGATCAAAACAAGATATGAAATCAAAGTGTAATTCAAACCCATTTAAGCAAAGTCAGAGGAAAACATTCTTTCATGATTTCAACCTATGCATTTCTTGGAAATTTTACTTTAACATGCTGGCAAAGATCACCGAGTTAAATAATCACTAAAGAATGAGGATAGATTTACATGCATACCACTCAATTCTTAAACACCCATGCATCCTTTATCTTAGACTTCAATCTATATATATGCCACATTTCTATGGTCGAGACTGCATACTTAAGGTCAAGATGGCAATAACTTTATATATGATAAAAAAAGGTGGCATAAATGTAAAACAATTTGGTGTTGGGTTTGTAAATATATATATAGGATATAGGTGGTGTGTATGAAAGTCTTCCCAAGTATGTTTATATTCACATAGAAATATGTTCATCTCCCAACGGAAAGATATATAGCAGATTTAAAAAAGGATGCAAGAAAACTAGTTTCCAAATCTGAATCAAACTAACTTTATTGTAATCAAAGAAGAACTCGTATACCCAACACTCAATTTTTTCTTTTTTGTATTCATTTATTTAACACATAAACTTTGCACTTTAAATTTATATCATCCAAATTTTCATATCATAACAAAAACACCATCAATTTATCTTTTAACAAGTAGAAAATCCATTTATATACATTTACAAAGCAACAAGTATATTAAGATTGAAGTTCATGCATTGAATATATAAATACTGAAACAAATTGTGTGGTATATATGTGAATCTACTTGATAAAAGAACACTGAGGAGGATGAGAGCGTCCAAAATCAGCAAACATAGCTTCAACACATGTAGTGCATAAGAAATAGCTCTTTCGAGCAATTGCCCAAGCATGGAAATGAAGATGATATATGACAACAATTCATTGTCATAAATTCAGAATTTAATAATTATGGAATTATGGCAATATCAATCTCAGTGAGTTAGTAATATATAAACTATGATTTCCAACAAAGTGCAATGAAGCTCAAGAACGACAAATAAAAGAAAGAATATCAAATTACTTCCATCTATAAAGAAAAAATGCAATGTCATTTCTCTGGCAAGTATTCATGTTCACAAAAGTAGAAATATAAGAGAAAGAAGCCAGATATATTGATTCACCGATTCAAGGTCCGAAACTTAAAATTTTCCAATCCAGGCATTAGTACGCATAAAGAAGTTCTCAAGAAACAGAAAAAATGAAGATCGCTTCGATCAAATCCTCATGACTATATATGTAACAATAAAGAAATCCTTATTCGATTATCTGTAAAAAAATGAGGAAATCCTTACCTCTACACGCCTCAAGAAAGTTTAAGAGAACTTAGAAGCAATAAGCAAAGTTTCTAAACCACACGAACAAAGCACCCCCAAATGAATTGCCAACCTGAAATTCTCTTTTAAAGCACGAATAAAAAATTCCAACCACGAAACTCTCCCCGAACAGCTGTCAGAGGGTGTAAAGAAAACTTCAAGCCAAGAAAGAACTCCTCAAATCGTCCAAAAAAAATGCTAACCCCAAAATCCTTCCCCAAGGGGTATTTATAGGCAAAGAAGAGAGTGGGGCTCACCGGCGGTGAGCATCGGGGCGGTGAGGAGAATCACCCGAAAAGAATGAAAAAGTTCCAAAGCCAAGAGTAGGAAGGTTACTAGTTCCTTTTGGTCTGGGAAAACCGTTAGATAAGAGTTACCGGCAAAGCGAACGGCGGTGAAAGTCCATTAAGGCCGGCGAGGAAAGAGATGACCAGAGAACCAGAAGGAAGCTTTGAGATTCGGTCAAGAGAAGAGAGGGGGAGGAAATGGTACAGCTAGGGCAAGAAAGATGGGGAAAAGAAAGGAAAAAAAAGTGTGAGATTATTTATCCCCTCTTATTTTTTTAATTAAATTTACTAAATAATAAAAAAATATTATTTTATTCAAAATTTATCAATTCATTCACAACTTAACTTGATTCAAAATCTTACCAATATATATGTCATTTCTAGCCAAATCGACATTTCAGACGCATTGGAGCGACCCGTTTTGTCATCCGGGGTTATCCGGACAACTTCATCGAATATCGTGCCAATTTAACTTTAATTCGTGCATGTTACGGTAAAAGAAGTTATTTTGGTCCAATTGGAGCCGTTTAACGAGCAAATTGATGATCAGTTATCACCTAAACGACAACCCTAATCAAACATAATGCTCTTGGTAGAAACTAAAATATCACGCACATCATGGGGTCCAGCTATGCCTTTCAAATTTCTATAGGAACTCAACAAGAGCTTCAATATGTCGTCTTTAATCGACTCAACTGGATGTCAAGGACTATAAACCGTCCATATGAAACTTCAAGGAGTGAAGAAATGATTTGAATTTCTAAATATTGTTGTTGCTAACCTAGTCCTCTAGGAGGATCAAAATAGGAAAATTTCTAAGATTAGATCCTAAGGTATCTAAAGAAAGGAAAAAGAACACCTCAAAATGAGGTCAACAAGCACCATGTGATTAAGTTAGAAAATCAAGGTTTTTTAATTTAATTAATTCCAAAAAATTAATTTGAACTTCCAAAAACCTTATCTTTGTGTAAAAAAAATTAAAAATTAAAATAAAAATACCTCTATACTCAGTGAATAGAGTAGAACGTTGTGAACCAAACTTTGAAAACATTGATTTAATATTTTCTTTTAAATTACTTAAAAACGCCAGAGCATAATTAAATCATATAAATTTAAATGTTGCTTATTTTGACTTAAAAATTTGTGGTCTTGTTCCCAATATTATTAGGGAGCTCTTCTGATTTTTTCAAAGTTATAGGACATCCCTAATTCCAAAATCCCTAATTTTCTAATATATTTTTCTTTTTTCCACTTAAAATATTCATAAAAAATAAAATAAAAAATGAGAAAAATTTAAAATCAACTTTGGTGAGTTCTCTGAAGTCAGAGGAATCAAGAAAAAATAAAATTCAATTTTAATTTTAAAAAATATTTTATAAATACTTTTTTTTTCAAAAATCTTTAAAAAATTATAAAAATAAAAAATATTTTTCAGAAAAACACAAAAATCTCTCTGATTGACCCTCTAATCTCAGAGAACACTATAAAATTTTTCTAAAGACTGAAAACATATTTTGAAAATTCAAATCAATTAACATTAGAAATTCACAATTAGGGGTTTAATTAATTACAAAAAATAGATAAATTTCAGAAAAATATAATTTCTTATGTGGTGTCTTAATTGAATCATGAGTAAGAGATTTATGAGCATTCGTAATCTTTCTATGGTGTCTTAATTGAATCATGAATAAGAGATTTATGAGCATTCGTAATCTTTTGAATCAAAATGTGAAAGTTATAGGAAGGGTATTTTGGGAATTTCACACCTTAACCCTAACTTAGTTAATCTTTAGGATAATTTAGAGTTAATGGCATTAAATAATGATGATAAATTCTCTAAAATGATTGAATCCTAAGGGTGAATGGGTAGTAACTCATTCATGAAATTTTCTATAAAAGGACAGAGTTGTAATTATTTAAATTGTCATGTGTTGGAAGAAATGAAAGTTTGGAAGATCCAAGAGTGAAGGGTTTGAGTTAAGAAGTTCATAATTCAATAATTCAAACCCTCAACTAATTGAGAAACAAAATTCAATTCTTTTCAATCATTATCAAACACTTTTATAATTTTTTTCTAAAATTAGAAGTTTATCCCTAGGCATGATGAGCTTAATGGTGAATTATGTTTAATATAATATTACTTGAGGAGTAGCTAAGAAGAAAACATAAATGAACTTGAAACATTTGAAAATACTACAAACTCAAACCCAATTGAGCGTAAAAGTATAAAATTTCTTAAGCTTTACAAGAACATCTCCAAGGGGTCTATTCACATAACTTTCTAGTAAACATTGAAATCAATAATTTGACCTCCCTCATGGGTCAATTAAGACATAAGGCACTCAGCACAACATAATAATTCAACTTGAGATAATCAATTTAACAACCTAGTAAGACAAAAATGAACTTGAGATAATCCAAAAGATTATAAGGTTGTCTAGAGTCACACTTTGGACACACTTACAAGATTTGGATATTTCATAAGACATTTAAGTTTTCTATGATTTGTTGAAGAAAATCATCCTCAAACATAAGGATACACCAAGATATAATTCAAAACTTTCTTAATTAAATCACATCAATGAAAATTGATGTTACAAATGGCCACATATGAATCATTGGGCTAGTGTAAGTTGGAGGCCTTGATGATAAGAGCAATGATGAAAAAGCATCTACACATGTGAGGAGTATTGCATACACTAACTCGAGTGTCAAGGATTAACATTGCTACTCCCTAACATTTAGTAAAGAGTTTCTCTTTGCTCTCATGGGTAGTCTGTAGTCCTAGCCGGTCGCTGTGACCGATTCATGAATGTTCAATTTTTTTTAAGAAAATACATAATATCAAAATGTACTTTTTGAATGAAACTCATATTCTTCTTGCCAAATATATATAAACTCAAATTATTTTGGAAGACAAATTAAAACTCTCTTGTAAAAGTGTCACTTTTGACAAAATCATAAGTCAATCACATAGACCAGGTTAAGGATTGCCCTCCTATGACTGTTCAGCCGGTAGCCTTTTACCCTATGTTGGGTCTCACATAAATGATGTGAATGGTTGCTTATGGAGTCCTTCAGAAAGAATCATCAGGGTTACTGGTTCTGATTTAAAGCTCCCCCATTACTAAAAATTATACACCCAACTCCAATTTTTTATATGTACCATCTAATTTATTTGGTATGCTTATGCTTTTCCTCATGTTTCGATTAATGTTATGTACATTATCATGCTAACCTTGCAGTAGTGGTAGGAAACTCAAGTACACAAGTTTATTTTATTTTACCTCACTTTGCTGCGTCTCTACTATTATTTTTTACTTATGCATTATTTATTTCTAAAAACTACAAAGCCCTTAGGGTAGAGAATAGTAAGACACTGGTTTAGGAGGCACACTGCTGCAGGCTACCGACCCAACATAATTTCATGTCACATATAAAACTCTAAACTTGAGGTTGTCAAGTACAGAGCTTGGAGCAAACTTTTTGGGCAACATGACAAGGATTCAAGCGAACGATGGACAACTTCAAGCAGTAAAGGAAGACAAAACATGAAATGAACCTACCTTAGCAAAACCTTTCCTTAGTTTTTAACAACAAAAACCCAAAGTATTTTGAGGTTATTTGTATAGCACGATGTAAATCCTCACTTTATCTTTTAGGCCTTTGCACGACTATGTTGTGAAATATAATCCTTAACTCTTTTAGGATTCTGAGATCATCGTATGATAGGAGTTATGTCGTAAGTGTAAGACAAAAATAATAAAATTAGCATAAGTGACCATTTAAATACATCAGCTTTAAAAATGTACAAGCAAACAATATGATAGTTCGAGAATTCATTAAGGTTCTCCTCAGAATCTATGACATCCCCAACCTTTTGCTCTTTTGGATTCCTAAAATAACTATTCCTACTGAAGCTACTCCCACTTGACTTTCCTATGTCCAACCTTGAATACAAAGCCACTGATCTTAATAGAGAGTCTTCGTAGGTAATTTTGATTGCCTAAGATGTAATTAAATATAAGGGCTTTCCTTTATAGGAAACTAAGAACTCAGGTAAAGTAAACCCCGTCTAATCCTTATATTAGATAGAGAAATGGTCAATCATAACTTTTGTAGAACAAAATAGAGTCATAAACTTCTTATTTAAGTGGTTAAGCCTGCTGACAAGTGATATGCTCATCCTTCAAAATGATATATCACTTGTGGTATCGTGCTCAACCATCTAAACTATCAAATATATGAGATCTATTTGGTCTCATTTATTTCAAAATTAAAATGGTCTCATTTATTTCAAAATTAAAATAATATTTTCAAAAATAAAAAATGACATTTATATTAAATTAAATTAAAATTATTTTCAAAAGCGATCGACCAAATTTTGATTGACAAGGTTTCTCACGCAAGTATACGTATCGTTTCAATAATATAGGCCTTTAAAGAGTCTGAAATTTCAGACCAATAGGAAATAATGGGAATCTAAAGTAGGAAATTCTTAATTCCTTCTTGGTTTAGAATATTGAAATACTTAATTTTTACTAGCAGACCTGCTGCAATTATATATAGTTACACCTAAAGAATTTCTAACTACGTTATGTGAATTAGTTTTGCCAAGTGCTAATGCTACTTTTCATTGCAGTGATAATTGTATAGTAAAGATATGAAAAGTATAAAGTTTTGTGAAAAATAGATGCAAATTAGGATAAAGTTTTGTGACAAATAGAAGAATATATCTTCTTAACCCTCTTTCAAGTGTATAAAGAAGATTGGTTAAAGTGGCCTTAATTCCTTAAGTCCCACTTTGAACCTAATGAATTTTATCTCCCTATTTATTTACATCTCTCTATAGTGTACTTAGATTCATACTTTATAGTTCAACGTGAGTTGTTCATACCACAGCTCTTCTGAGTCATTACAGGTTCACAACACATCATAACAAATTAATTGACTAGATTCAAAAGTAAACTGAGTGCAAAAGGAAATTATCACAATTATAGAATAAAAACTATTTCGTGAATTCTATCCAAATTCTTACACATCTACAATTTCACCACATTGAAAAGAAATTAAATCTACTTAGAAAGCATGGATTAAACAATACCATAATGCATTGAAACAAAGAGATTCAACATACAAATGTGTTTCAAAAAAACTACAAATCCAAAGCACAAATATACTTATCTCTCTCCCTCAATTTGCCTAAAAATTGCTCCACCCAATCCCTCACTCTTCTCCTACAACTCTTTATACAATAACACTTACAAAACAAAGACACTTACAAACATAGGAGGAAAATCCCTCCTAAACACTTTCTAACTGTAGAACACACCAGAAATCACCACATAAAACTCTCTTTCACGAACTCTTCATCTCCCCTTCAAATCCTATCCAAACTGCTCTTAAAACGTTCATGAACCCACTTTAAAACTGCTCTGAACCATCTTGAAATAGTCCAAAACTCTGCCCTGACACCCATGGAACTTCTCTATTCTGTCGTCTTGGCCTTAGCCTTCAAGACTAGAGCCATGGCGACTAGTGGTTGGCAGCTAAGAGCCAACCTCTTGGGATTCACTTTACTTGACAACTATCTAGGCACCACAGTAATCTAGTGTCATGGCCTTGGCCTTCATAGTTGTGGCCATGGTGCCCAGTGGTTGGCGCTTTGTAACCAATCTCTCAGGTTTTCAAGCTTGGCTGGAACCTAGGAGCCCAGTATTTGGCACCATATCCTAAGCTTTACAAACAACATTTTTTTTTCAAAATTTCTCCTTTTTTCTCCATCTTTCTTCCAGTTTGTTCCACTCCTAATACCTGTTATACCTACAAGAAAAATATACAAATACCTTTTTAAAATGTATAATTTTATTTAAAAGATATGTAAAATATTAAAAAAAAATTCATGCAATACTTTCACACATCAACTATCAAATTTTTGTTGACCTTATCCACCTTCAGTTGCACTTAGGCAAAACCTTTAGCTTTGTCTTTGGAAGAGGGATGTTGTTCGACATTATCTTGATCGATCAACCGTCATTATGGAAGCAAAGTAGAACTTGAGTTCCTAGTTCTTCACCTTTGAGTTTGACATCACCTACACTGGGACACCCCCATAGAAGCTAAAAAATAACATGTAACTCCCTCACACAATGAGAGTTGGTGGCCAAGCAAAAACTGATCCTTAAAATTCACTAGCTCATCCTTGCTTAGAGCATTAAATCTGTCCTCCTTGTCGACAACCATGTGACAGATGGAAGTGTTTAAGCCATGGCTCTTATGATATTCTATGACTCCATCCTTGCCATTTTTGATGAGTCGGAGAGGCTGATTATCACAAACTCCACAAGATAGTAGTAGCAGGGAGCCATGTGCTAGCTAGATAGAGAACTGCAGAGGAAATGATAAAGAAAATTTGTCTGTCACCATCAATGCCCCTTTTATATGGGTAGAGAGAAACCAACTATTAAAAGAAGGATAGAACTGAAAATGAAGATTAAAAGTTTGAAAGATTGATCAACAAAAGAGAATATCACAAAAATCAAAGAGCAAAAAAGAAGCTATAATACTTAATAAAAGAAAATTGTTATAATTAGCTCTCTCTCTCTGACTCAACTCATAGGAAGGAAGTGGCCTACATGGAGGTCCGAGACAACCTCAGTTGAGATGTGATCTAGCTGAAGCAACCTTTAAAGCATGAAGTTACCTTCATATCTAACTAACTCAGCCTATTTGACTTAACCTGAGCTTGGGAGACCCGAGATCTTGCTCACATATCTATGAGCTTCTAATGGTGGGCAATCATCATCTACTTCATTGAAGCAACCTCTACTTCTAGCTTCATTACATGAGATGATGAGGAAATCATCTTTAATATTCATTGTATGTCAGCCTTACATGTGGAAGAGCACTCATTCTCATTCATATGACGAGCTAGCATCTCATGGTTTGCCTCAACATCTTCAACGATATCCTCACCTCTTGAAAAATGGTGGAAGATCTCCAAGATGGTTGACTACCCCATCTTCGCTGGAATGCTAACCATCTCCTTCCACCACCTTCACAATCTCCTCCGTAGACATAGTCAGAGCTTTTTTTATGTTTAGCTAAGATAAAGCATCTACAACATGAAAGACTCAAGAGATTAGAAGTCTGACCAAAGTTGAAAGTCACTAAATGGTCAAGGAACCCAAACACCTATAACCCTTATCATTTATGACATGTCAACTCTTCTGGATGAACTTCTTGAGATAATGAGGTAAGCCAACTGCTTGTTTGAGTGATTCCGTCCTCAACTGGACCATGTAACATGGTGATGGGTTGAACGATAAGGTCTTAAGTTGTAGCGATTGATCGAGCATCGTTTCTGGCTATCTTGAATGACCTCACCTGCCCCAAAGATGAGACCATTATTATTTTTGGCACAATTTTCTTTCTTTGTTCACCCTCACAACAATGCCCAATGTTGATGTAAATTTTGGTCAACACTTCCAATTTACACTAAATTCTCCCAAATCCAAGTTAAAAATAAAATTTCAAAATTTTAGATACAAATCCAATTTCTTTAAACCATAAATTCGAAATTACATCAACCCCACATAAAATTTTACCTAAATCCAAAAGGCACTAAAATTGAGCCCACATACCAAATCCAATTTCACCAAAACGAAGTCTTAAATTTCATCATGATAGATTTAAGGCCTTATGAAATTCAACAAGACAAATTTCTAACTCCATTTAATATTAATACCAAGCTCAAAACCAATCCTTCCATAAACTTATTTTAAAAGCACACTAATCCAAGTATAAAATCCCAAATTCAATTAAAATGATGAGCCCACATGATAAATCATTTGCTCTCTTCATCATATCAAAAAATTGACCAAGCCTAAGGTATGAAATGACATGATTAATCAACCCCATTTGCAATTTACGAAATTTGTCTCCATACTTAAAATTCTCCCCCCTCCCCACCCCCCCCCCCCCCCTCTTTGTTTCAACCCCTTTGATGTAACCCATGTAGGATATGCATGAGCCATGGGCAAGGCATGTGGCTTCATCCAAGCCACATGGAAGCCATGAAGCCATGCACAAGACATGAATTCATGTACAAGAAAAAAGGAGAAGCTTATTTCAAGATCTCCTAAAAAGTGCTTAATCACTCTAGCATCACATTTAAACCTAAAATTATATTAAATCCACATGATGAGGACTTGCCCACAATAGTCAAGTTGATGACCACCATCCTTAGCCACCTAGGTGGGTGAACCCAACCCACATACATGACTCAAACCCAAACTCCCCCAAAAACAAATCAAATCCTTTCCACTTTGATCCTACTCTTAGACACATGGTGCATGCCAATTGACTTCACAACTCTCCACCCTTGACCACCCACAGGTGGGTGGCGACCACCCATGGCTTGGCCAACAACCATGGTCATTGGAAAACCCAATCCCTAGAGCCACCCATGAGCAAAAAATTCAAAATTCCACCCATCCTGCTTGGCTCACTCCAATTAAATATATTCCTCCACCTCAACTCCACATAAGTGCCCCTTTTTACCTACTGGCCATCCTAATTGAGCTCCTTGGCCGAGCTTATAAATAGGGCACCCCATCACGTCTAAAGAGAATAAGTGCACAAATCTTGGTGAAGCCCTTCCAAAATTGCTCCAATATCTTCTTAAACCTATATGAAGCTCATCCCCATCATTCTCAACCATTGTCTCCCATCAAAAAACCCTAGATTTGAAGCAAAAAACTAAGACATTTTCAGCCATCTCACAAGCTTCATAAAAACTCTAAATTAACTCTTCTGAAAGCTTCACCACACTTCAAAGACACTTTATCAATGAAAAGCTCCCTCTCCCGTACACTCTAACAAGGTGTTAGATGATGTGCCCCTAGTGTGTGTTATTTTTCTGCATGTTTTATATCAATTTAAATCCTCGGTACAATGTAAAAAACTTGACCTATCTCGAAATTACGCAGTAAATTTAATTTAAAAAATATGGCCAATAACTTGTCTTAATTTATATTAAGTAGTTAATGTGCAAAATTGAAATGTTATATAAAATATATAAAATAGGTCACACACTAGAGGTTCTACGCAAGTGTCTACGCAAGTGCACATATCACCACATATCACTTCAAATAATACAGGGCTTTCTTTAAAACCCCAATATCGATCCCTCAGAGAAGCGCAGTAAGAAATCCTTTAGGCTAATTCTAGTCTATTACTATGAAGTATTAATTTGGAAGATGGAAATTCTTATGATAATAACATAAATCACAATATTCAAACTATAAAAATTAAAGTAAAAAAGATAAATTAAAATGTGTTTAATGAATACTAATAGAAATGTAACTAAAAGAACTAAGTTTGCTGAATAATTTACTAAACTTTAAAATTAAATTTACTAAGACTAAACAAAGTTTTGTGAAGAAGAGTTCAAATTTAAGAAAGCCTCACCCCCCTTTAAAATGAGCATATGGATTGTGAAGAAATTAAAATCATTTAAAAATACATAAAAATTGTTTTGTGCTAAATAGAAGCAATCATATTCTTAACCCCTTTCGAGTGTTATAAACAACATTGACTAATCAAGAGTTTGGTCCCTAATGCTGTTGTTAGGCTGGGAGGATATCGGGTGCCACTCCAGAGCTCCCACTACTCCCTCACCTAAGGGCAAACAATCTCACATTAGTTTCTAATCAACTGGACCAAAATGGGGATTTTAATCTGTCACCTTAAAATCTCCAATTCTGCATCCAACAAAGTATATTTCCTTATTTATTTGCACTCAATTCCATGGATGATATACTCTCCCATGATATTAAATGTGATTCTCCCCATGTTGTAGAAATCATAGCCCTTTTGGAACATCTATATCTTAACATATTTTAATATTTCAATTGATCAGATCGAAAACTAAATGAAGATCGGAGTTTGAATCATCACAAATATTGACAATTAAAACCATATGAAACAAAATCAATTCTTCACAAAACCATATCTCAAAGTAGGGAGAATGATAAAGAAGACTACTCAGCATTCATGAGAAGGATACGATAAAATATGAATTTCAGATATAAAAACAAGTTTACAAAATAAAGAAAAAAAAGAACACAACTTATTTCACAATCCTTCTCAAGCAAATCCCTAGAAGTTCTCTTCAAGGACTTTCCCTCTTTACAGGTACTCTCAATTCTCTCCTAGAAATGTAATGAAGAAGAAATCTGTCACCATCCCTCTCCTCTTACAATCCTTGAAGAAAATCTCCAAGCCCTTCCTGTCACTCTCACCCCACACACACGCACACACTCACACACACACCCAAACCCACAAAACTCTTCTTCAAGCCCTAAACTTCCCTCTCTTTTATAAAAGGCTGCCTCCCACCAAAAAAGAATTCAAAATTCCTTAAAAAATTCTATGCAAAAGTCAACTCTTTTGAATTCAAAATACATGTCCATTTATCCTAGAGACATAAACCTTCATAAAAGAACCTTTTAAAGAGTTTATATACTTTGAATCACTTCAAGGGGTGTTTAGAGCAGGTGTCCCTTCCAAAACCGCCTTAATCCGCAAGAAGTCGTCTCCGGTGCATCTGCCACTAAATCACGCATCATGCACTAGTTCTTTGGATTTTGGCGCTTCATGCGATGGTTTGGTGCATCATGCGCCGCCCTGCTGCAGCTTCACTGTTTTGTTATTTTTGGCTCCGTTTCAGCTCAGTTTCGCCTCATTTTAGTTGTGTTGCGCTCCTAACAGATTTGCCTACAAAATAAGCATAAAAATAAACTTTCTTTAAAGTATAATTTCATTTAAAAACATGTTAGAAATGTAAAGTAGATTAAGCATAGAATGACATTAAAATGCGTCACGTCAGAATTTTCTTTCTTGCTTTTTTTTACTCCAAATTGCACCATTTTTGCTTCATTTTCTCCAAAATTTCATTTCTTGTACTTGAAACCAAAAATATGTAAAATAACTTCTTTGAAGTGTAATATCATTAAATATTATTAAAATTGAGCATAAAATATATATGAAAAAGTAGGTAATTTTTAGGCGTGTCAACTCCCTCAAACTTAAATGTTAATTGTTCTCTAGTAACCATTTTACTACATAAAAATATGACTTAGGATAGAGACTAACTTATAAATTTCTATACTTTAGTTTAATTAATACTTTAGTTTAATTAATAAAATAGTAAAATTTAAGAAAAATCTTTAATAACTTATATTCAAACTCTAAGTCTAGGAGTACTTAGTAATCAAATTTAAGATTTTTGAATCTCTATTTATTTCAAGAAGAATTGCAATTTCACATATCAAGGATACTTAGAACATTCATATGAAAAAGAAATTCATGAAAACTTTACTAGTAATGCTACTAATACTCCAATACAAGTTTAGAAAATGTGATAAAGCCTTTTCCTTTAGTTGATTTAAGTGAAGCCAACTTTTGATTAGGCATCTCCTCAAGCTTCTCCTCACTCATTTTTATTTTCTTTTTCTTTCTTTTTTTTCTTCTTTTTTTTTAAGGAAGTTTTCAATCATTTCTTTTCTTTTTCTTTTTCAAGTGAGGATTATTATATCTGAATAGCCTTTAATAATATTGAACTTCACTATCCTATTGAACTTCATTGAACTTCACTATCCTCTTCTTAAAGTTAAAACTCCTTACCTTTCTTCACTTTATAACTTTATATTAGTTCATGATTTTTCATAAAGTTTCATGTTTTCTTTTTACATGAAACTCTAAACCTCTTAATACATCAAAAATACAATTTCCTTTAATTAAAATAAGAAAATATAGTCTTATCCTTTCTTACCAAATATCTTTAACTTCAGAATTGAACTTCGTTATTAAAATCTTTTACCTAAATTTACCATAATAATTACAAACATAAATTTATTTATTTAAAAGAAAATTTTCTTTTCCCTCAAACTTATATTTTTAAATATTTTACATTTAATTCCATAAAATGTAGTAGGAAGAAAAAGTAAAAGTTGAATTTACTAACTACTACAACATCTTATAATATTCATATACATCTATAATCAGAATAGAATGATTGTACGAAAAAGTAAATCTAGCCTAAAACATGCTTGCAATAATATTAAACTAAAAGGAAGTATATTAACTTTAAAATTTATTTTTCTTCCTACCATCAAACTTGATCAAATTATTTAGTACTAAAATTACTTGAGGACAAGTAATAGTTAATAATATAGAAAATTGACCAAAGCATAATATGTTTAGATTTTCATACCTATTTTACATTATTTTTGATGATATTGCACTTTAAAGAAAGGTATTTTTGATGTTTTATTATAGGAATGATGAATTAGGGTCATTGGAGCAAAAAGATGCAAAAAGTAGTGAATTTGGAGCGAGAAGGACCAAAATGTGAAGATTTGAACTAGGGCGCCGACAGCGAGCCCAACGGCGCTGACGGTGGACTTTTCCCGAGACTTTAGATTTAATTTACTTAGAAGGCCCACCGATGGCGCCCTCGAGGCCGCCGACGGCGAGCCCGGCGGGGGCGGGGCCGTTATGCCTACTCAAGCTTTGGATAAGGCTGAATTTTGAAGGGGTGCTTAGGCAACACTTGGGGAAACTCATCCACAACTTTAAAAGAAGATTTTGACCAAAAATAGAGGAGGTCCTGGATGTTAGAAAGCTCTTGGAGGTTAGAGAGGTTCCATTAGTGTATAGAGAATTTACTAGAGTGTCTAAATTGTGAAGAAGTCTTCGAGAGATTGTTAGAGTGAAGGGAAAGTGAGAGATTTCTTCGTCCATGCCGCTTCGAAGAGGAATTCTGTGTGCTATAAAGAAAGGAAGAGATTCAGAGGAACTTTGAGGAGTTTGCTTGGGGAGAAATTAGAGATAAGTTGATTTATTTGTTGTAGTTGTATGACTTTGCTTTTATAGATGAATTCCAAGTTTTGTTGTGTTTTTCCCATGTGATATGAGCAATTTTCTCTGTCTTTCTCCTTGTCTTGAGATTTGTGAAATTGTAATTTGATTTGGTGGAGCCATGAAAATGTTAAAGAAATTGTGAAAATCTTTTCACTTCGATCTTAATTTACTTTCAATCTGGCTAATTGATTTGTTAAAATATGTTGAGTTTTACAACTAAAGTGAAGATTACATCCAAGATTCAGGGAGGTCAAAGCCTTTGGAAGTTGGGTGCAAACAAATAGGGAAATAAAATTATCAGCCGTAGAATTGGAGATTTTAGAGTGACAGACTCAAATCCCCAATTCGATCCTATTATTTGGGTGCTGAAGTGTAGATGTTAGCCCTTAGGTGAGGGGAACGTGGGAACTCCAAAGTGAGAGCCGATATCCTCCCAGCCTAGCCGCAGATTCAGTAAATAAGCGTAGGATTAGTCAATGTTCTTTATGTCTGGACCAAAGGGTAAGGAATATGTATGCTCCTATTTGACACAATACAAATTGAACTGATTCATTTTATCTCATTAGTATAATTTGTTATTTAAGAGTTATTAAAATTACATATTTATTTCAATTGCCTTTTAGTGACAGATAAGCAAATTGAATTCCATTGTTACGATTAAGTATTGTTTTTCTAAAATCTTAGTTCGTAGTTCTAATATTACTCCATGTGGGATCGATATATAAGACTCCGTTAGAGCCCTATATTACTTGAGTGATACGTATACCTGCGCTGATAAGAGTGACTGATACGTATACCTCACAATTATTGAATAACTTCACAATTATTGAATATTTTATACATCCATCTTTATCGAATCTATAACTATTATTAAGTTTTTAGTGCAGTAGCTGAAGAATTAAATCTTTTAGCAGAAGTATTAAATACTTATATTTTAAGCATATATAAAGTCGCTGTCAAAAATATAAGTAGGAAGAAAAATATTTTAGAAATTATATTTATCACAAACATCTACAAGAATTCATCAGGATAGAACAATATGAAATTGAAAGTATGTCTAAACTTAAACATGCTTGATAAAATGGAGAGAAAGGTCTAACAAGCAAAACAGGTATCGACATGGGAATATATGGGAATATATATATATATATATCTGTGTGTGTGTGTGGTTCTCCAAATTCTTATATTATTGTAACACAAGCACAAACACCCATGATAAATGAGGTCAATTCTTCCTTTAACTCATTCCATCTCACTAACTTCAAATTTCTAACTGAATCACTACACATACATAATGGTATTTATAAATGATTTTATAGATTCTAATCCAAAGGATAAGATTATCCTTGATACGTTTGGTCGCCAACACCAACCTCAGGTGTCACCATATCCCATTAATTAAGCACCTCCAATAATTATAAGGATAGTGTAAAATCATCCACATGTTACTCATCAAATAGGTTAACTAATCCTATCAATCAAATGAAAACAAAGTCAGAGAAAAGTTGTAACAAAATTGAGATTGAACTGCCACTGTTAATGTTCATGATATATATATATATGTATATATATATATATATTAAGGAAATCTGTATTTGGTAGATCCCAAATATTGATTTCTCATAAGCTAAGCCCCACGATGAAAGCCTGCGCCATGTGCCTAAATATTCGAGTACACACATGTATCTATATATGTATATATACACACATGTATATATATATGTATATATACACACATGTATATATATATATGTATATATACACACGTATATATATATGTATATATACACATCTGTATATATATATATGTATATTTACACAGATATATATATACAGATGTGTATATATACATCTATACATATATATATATATACAGACCTCTGAGGTATCCAACAAGTCAGGAGGAGGAAGCAGGTCCATGCCTCCCTCTCACCAACTGGTGAAAAGCCTCGAGTCCATTTAAGCTTATTCTGTTGCTTGATAATTCATCATGAAAATATCCTTATTACTCAGTGAGTACTGATGTCTCAATTATCCCTAAGAATAGGGTAATTATCACTTGTGATTCAATTTTAGAATTATGTGGGTGAAGAATCTTAAAGGGGCAAGTTAGTGTAATTTGAACAGTTAGCCAAATTTTTAATCCTAATTGGGCTTAGTGGTGGCTTAGTGGATCCTAATTGGGCTTAGTGGTGTTTCAAGGATGTTTGATTTAATTATGTTTATTTCTCTAATCCTTGTTTAATCAATTGTTTGATTTAACCTAAGTCACCACTAAGCCCTTAAGACCTAGGTGAGTGTGTTGTGGTGAGTGTCTTAATTTCTTAATTAGTTTTGAAAATGGTTAAGATCTAAGTGGTCATAATTCATGATTTGGATTTTGTTTGAAAATCAAGATAGAAGTATTAAATTGATTAATTATTGACTTCAAAATTCATACCCCTAAGTCCAGGATCGTTTAATTTTAGTAAACTTCCAAATTTTAATAATTTAGAGATTTATTAACTTATCTTTTTAATGAGTTTTGACAAGTTGTTTCTATCAATTAACCCCTTGTGTTTCAAGAATCAAATAAATTGATTAAGATCACATGTTACCCATTCCCCTCCTTGACTTCAACCTAAATGTTAATTAAGGCTAAATTTCCAAAATTTCACATTTGCCCTTAAGGCTCTAACACTTCATAATTTGTCAAATTCAATTCAAATGACTTTGAATTTCTTATCCTACCTCATTCATGGGTCAGTTAAGACATCAAAGGAGAAAATGTGATTTTTCAAAATTTAATTTAATTTATGTAATTTTTTTTCATGCAAAAATAAGATTTTTCTAAGAAAATTCCTAACTTGACGAAGGTAAATTCTAATCTCTTGAAATTTTTACTGGAGATAGACCTAGACCAAAAAAGCCTTTGGACAAAATTTCATGATTTTTTGAATGCTATGTGATTTATTAGAATTATTTTAATTTATGGGTTATTTAATAAAAATAAAATATTTTAGGTGGTGAAAATTAAGTTTTGTATTTTTGTTTTATATTTTTGAAAAATCTCCCTAAGGTCAGAGAACCCAGAGGAGTAAATTTTATATTTTTTTTTTATTTTTCTTTGATTTACGAGAATTATTTTAGTGAAAAACGCATTTTTAGCCTTTAAAGATTATTTTTAAGCTTTGAAATTAAATATCTTTATTTAGAAAATTAGGAAAAAATATTCTAATTGTCCTTAAGTGATTAGGAAGCAGTTTAGAACATTTCCATGAGTTTTATTATTTTTTCCATAAAAAAACTATTTTAGTCTGTAGACTATGTCAAATAATTTAGATATTTTTACGGTGAATAAACATAATTTTTAGGAACAATATGGGATTGATTTGATTGATTTTTGATAAGTATATAATTTATGAAAATTAACATAAGATATTCATATATAATTAAATATAGAAATTTACAAAATAACCTAAAACATCATGATATTTTTCTTAGACTTCTCTGACCACAAAAAACCTACTAAAATTATTCCCATAATTTTTCAAGTGATATTTTGATTTATAAAATTAAAATAAGCCAAAATAAGCACTCTAGCATAAAAATTAGTGTTAGAGACAGAGATGTCCTCTGACTTTGAAAAAAATCAAAGAATATCTCCTCTATGATGAAGAACAAACCCTCAAAATTTTAAGCCATGGTGGAATGTTTTAAGTCACAGAGAATTAAAATACCATAGAGGGTATTTAATTAATTAAAAATAATATATTTGAAAAATAATTTTTATTTTTAATCCCCATTACTCTCCTCTATTCACTGAGCAAGAGGGTATTTTTTTTTATTTTTAGGATTTTTTATATGAAAAGTTATGAATTTTTAAACATATGTTATTTATTTAATTAAGAAAAATCCTCATTTTTTATTCATCCCAGTCACGTGCCGCGTCATCCTCATCCTCCCCAAAACGCCATGCGTCGCCTCTTTGTTTGGCGTCGCCATCTAATTTGGTCGCCACGCTTCCCGTTGTTCACACACGAAGGTTCCGTCCAACTCGATTCCCACGTCCATTTGATACACGATCGATCAAACGGCTCTCCGTCATCGTCCCCGATAGAATGATCTTGTGATCGTCCACACTAAAATTCTAATATCTCAGCCTAGACTCAACCAAATCACTTTGTGTTTTATCCTATGGACTCGTATAAGTGAGACGAACACATCCATACGGTTAATGTACCATAAAATCAAGCCTAAGTAAATGGAGAATCAAAATGGGCTCGGGAGGAGGAGAAGTTTTATACCTTTACTCTAAAAAGGGAGGCTTCATTCAAAGGTGCTCTGCACGTTCGCTGGGGTCCAAGGAGGCTAGAGATTGAGTCCCTAGTCTTGGTGTAAGGCCTAGGTATGAATTCAACCAAGCTCGATTTCAGGTGTTGGCTTAGAGCTATGATAGAGGCTCTGTGGAAGGGGGATTTGATGGGGTTTTAGTTTCTTTCACTGTTGTGAAGGTGTTGGTGAAGTTAATTTGTGTTTGATGGACTGTGGAGGTGTATTGGGTTCTGTCCTGGTTTCCTACAAGGCTTCAAGCTCAAAATTGAGCTCCGGCAATGGGAATGGGTGAGGGAAAATGGTTGGAATGCACTGAGGGGATCTTAGGGAAGCTCTGTGTGAAGTTTGGAGAGGCCTCTCTAAGAAAATTTCACCACACCTCCCATGGCCGTGGGAGGTGAGTTTTTATAAAAATGGTCATGGGGTGGCTCTCAGGGCATAAGTTTGGGTGCATTGTGATGCTTAGGTGGAGGGCAGAGGAGCTCCATAGTTTGATTTGCAGGGAGCTCAGAGGAATCCATCACAACCATTTAATGCAAATGTGCTTTGATTTGGCAAAGATATCTTAAGCATGTGCATTTTTGGAAATAATAACCCTTAATTTGGGGGACCTTTGGTCCATGGCTTGATTTAGGTGATTTCATGGTGTTTGGACTGGTCACTAAGTCCAACTAATGGCTGTGGTGGAGTTAATTTGGTGCCTTTAGGGTGGTTAGGTCACATTTAGTGCATGGGTTTAATGTGGGTTCATTAAATGACCAAAATTTGAGTTTGGGCTAGGTTAGTCATGTCAATTGGCCCAAATAACTATTGGATTTGGTGTAGATGATCATAAGGAACAACTTTGGTGAAGAATGGAAATGGTTTTGAGTTCAATTGAAGGGTCAATTTGAGGGAATTTTGAACCTTAATCAATTTGGTCATGTTGGGCTAGGCTTGGGTCTAGCTTGGGTTAGCCTTGGGCTAAGTCCAAATTGATTGTTGTAAATGGTCAAATTTGGAGGTTAAGGCAATCAATTAGGTGAAATTTGGGGACTTAGCCAATTTGGGGCTAAATTTGAGAATTTTGGGTTTAGGCCAAAATCAAATGGATTTGAGACTTCACCAAGGCCAATTGATGGTTGATTTTGATGTATATGAATGTTATCAAGATTTTTCAACATAAATTGAGTCCAATTGACTAGGCTATGGGTTTAATTTTGTGAGATTAGGTCATATGGTCAAAATTGGGGTTTTGATCCAAATCAAAATTGAGTTCAAATCATAGACCAATTGAGACCAATTGAGCCAATTGAGCTTGGATTTAGTTTAATTTTATCATATGAAAAGTGAATGTGAGTTTAGGATTGGAATTAAAGTCAATTGAGGTCAAATTGATAGACATTTGAATTGAGTTTGGGGAATTTGGGCCCTTAAAAGGCAAATTTAGGGTTTTTGGTTAAAGATGGTCAAATTGGCCAAATTGGGTCATGTGGTAATTGAGAGAAATGAAATTAGGAATATTTGGGATTGGAATATTTGGGAAATAAAATTGGGGATATTTGGGATTTATTGGGGTTTTCTGGGAGACTTTTCAATTTTTGGAATTTTGGGTCCAAGAGGGGTATTTTGGTAATTTGGGGGTGTTT
>NW_018223074.1:102124-106939 GCF_001263595.1 Phalaenopsis equestris
AGACCAATGGAAACCCCATTTTTGGGTCCTCTACATAGTGGTCTAGCTAAACTCTAGCATATAGCTAGTGGGTTTAGGGGGCCACCTACATGAGTCTCCCAAAAGAATTAAGGGACCAAAGCCTAGAAGTTTAAGTTTAGGATTGTGAGTGATTGTGAGTGCAAGTATGTACCTTAAGCCCTAGACCAACACTCAGGGTCAACCTTAAGGTCCAGCAGTCCTAAGGATGACTCATCTTGGGGTTCTTCCTGATCTCACCTACTAAATGCTAGAGGTTGAGACTAACATGTGGAACTTCAGGTTGAGTAAAGAAGAGTTTGGAATTTCTAGTGGTGAGGGTGCCTTTTCTAGTTTTTTAAGAATAGTCAATAGGAAAATCTTATGACTAGACCTTAGACTACTATAGAGGAAAAACTAAACCTCAACCAAAAATGAGGTCAACAAATGGACCCCCAATAGGTGTGGTGTGCTGGGAAAGCACACCTTGCGTATTGGCGTTGACCAACGAGATCAACAAATACCAATACGAACGCCTAAGTCAACAGAGCCGGAAGTATGCGTAGAGTTGTGTGTGTGATTTGTTTATGTCGGGGAATTAGCAGATGTGTGTTTAATCAAGTCAAGAAGTAGGGACTCTCGTTGGGGATTGGAGAGTGAACTTTGACTTGTGAAATTTCAAAGATTTCCAAGGGATGGGAGTCAGTATGTAAGGGCTGACCCCAAGGTGGGAATTGAAATTCAGTTATCAATTCAAAAAGAGAGAGTCAGGATGTAAGGACCAACCTCGAATGTAATGAATCAGAAATATGAAAATGAGAACTGAAATGTATATCAATTCTCAAAAGCTCAAAAGAGAGTATCGGAATGTAAGCACCAATTGAAGGTAATGAATCATAAATGTATGAATGATCTGGAAGTGAGAATTGAAATGTAGGTCAATTCTAAAAAAAAAGAGTATCAGAATGTAAGGACCGACCTCGAATGTAACAAATCAGAAATGTAGGATTGAGAATTGAAATATAGGTCAATTCTCAAATGAGAGTGTGGAATGTAAGGACCGACCTCGAACGTAATGAATCAGCGTAATGAATCAAATGTAATGAATCAGAAATGTAGGACTAATTCAGAAATGAGAATTCAAATGTAGGTCAAGAAAAAAAAAAGAATGTCGGAATGTAAGGACCGACCTCGAGGCTTCACTTGAATCAACTTGAGGAAAAGACTTTATTACATTTTCTAAACTTGTATTTGAGAATTATCACCCTTAATAAAAATGTTTTCATGAATTTTTTTTTTCATATGGATATTCTAAGTGTCCTTGATATAGCAAATTCCAATTATTCTTGAAATGAATAGAGATTCAAAAATTTTAGATTTGATTACTAAGTATTCTTATACGTATAGTTTTAATCTAAATTATTAAAAGTTTTTCTTAAATTATACTATTTTGTTTATTAACTTAAGAGTATAAAAGTTTATAAGTTATAATGAAAATTGAAATGTAGGTCAATTCTAAAAAAAAAATTGTCGGAATGTAAGGACCGACCTCGAATGTAATAAACCAGAAATGTAGGATTGAGAATTGAAATGTAGGTCAATTCTCAAATGAGAGTGGAATGTAAAGCGCGACCTCAAACGTAATGAATCAGAAATGTAGGACTGATTTAGAAATGAGAATTGAAATGTAGGTCAATTCTAAAAAAAAGTGTCGGAATGTAATGTCGGAATGTAAGGACATGTAAGGACCGACCTCGAATGTAATAAATCAGAAATGTAGGATTGAGAATTGAAATGTAGGTATATTCTCAAACGAGAGTGTCGGAATGTAAGGATCGACCTCGAACATAATGAATCAAAAATTTTGGACTCATTCGGAAATGAGAATTGAAATGTAGGTCAATTCTAAAAAAAAAAGAGTGTCGGAATGTAAGGACCGACCTCGAATGTAATAAATCAGAAATGTATGATTGAGAATTGAAATGTAGGTCAATTCTTAAACAAGAGTGTCGGAATGTAATGACCGACCTCGAACGTAATGAATCAGAAATGTAGGACTGATTCAAAAATGAGAATTGAAATGTAGGTCAATTTTCAAAAGAGAGTGTCAAAATGAGAATTGAAATGTAGGTCAATTTTCAAAAGAGAGTGTCAGAATGTAAGGACCGACCTCAAATGTAATGAATCAGAAGTGTAGGACTGATTCGGGAATGAGAGCTGAAATGTAAGTATCAATTCGAAGATGACAGAATTGAAATGTAGGTATCAGTTCCAAAGATGAGAGAACCGAAATGTAAGTATCAATTCAAAGATGTGAGAATCAAAATGTAGGTATCAATTCAAAGATGAGAGAATTGAAATAGAGAATTGAATCCGAAGATGAGAGAATTGAAATGTAGGTATCAATTCAAAGATGAGAGAATTGAAACGTAAGTATCAATCCAAAGATGAGAGAATCGAAATGTAAGTGTCAATTCAAAGATGTGAGAATCGAAATGTAAGTATCAATTCAAAAATGGGAGAATTGAAATGTAAGATGTGAGAATTGAAATGTAAGTATCAATTTCAAAAAGTGAGAATCAAAATTTAGGTACTGATTCAAAAATGAGAATTGAAATTTACAAAGCTCATGGTGTTGAATTTGTAGAAGTGTGTCATGTGAAAAGGTTGATTTGGAAGAAGATTTGTAGAGCTTTGCGGAGTTTTGTGCAGAATGCAAAATTTTGCGGGGATGTGAAGAGAGTTGAGGTAGATAACGATGGTCGTGTTGCGCGCACAAAGAGTAAGAAATTCCAAAAATAGAAGTATCGACTCAGCAGATTTTCTTGTTGTTTTCATCATATTTAATTTTTCAAAAATTTGTTTTTAAAGTTTTAATTTTAGTTGGTTGATTTAAAAGAAATTTGTTTTGTTATTCACTCGTTTATGATTATTTTTCATTTGTGTTTTGTTTATTGTTGAAGATTTGTTGTTTCGTTCTTTGTTCATTGAAATTTTGAACTATCGCATGGTTCACGGCTTTCATTTATCGCACAAAAAGGCAACTGACAAAAAGGCACAATTTGAGAGAAATTTTCATTAATTTGCCCCAAAAAAAGGATGCCATAAATCATACATAGGCTAATGCCTCAAAAGGTACATCATATACTCCATGCTGAAATACATTGAGAATCTTCTCATGATATGAATACATTATAGAATGAATACATCATATACATGTCATGCTGTTAAAAGAAAGCAAGTGAACCCTCTGTGCCTAGTATATTGAGCTTTTGATCGAGCAGACCTTCTAAGTTATGCTCCAGGGTAAGAGTTCCCTTCGCATGTACCTAGAGGTTCAACCTTCTCATAGCTCGTAGGGGAACAACTCCAATTCCGGGTCCTGCTGGAATCCATATGGTATTTTTCTGTCATCCATTCTACGAAAGGTTACAGACACCCTACGGTGTCGTACTCCTGGAATGCAGTGCTTGGCAACGTCTGCACCGTTGCACTTGAGAACAAGTACTGAACCAACTGGAAGAGGAATCTCCACAGCTCCTCTGAATTCGCCAGGGCCGACTATATCAATTTCTTTTCCAAACAGAATATTGATTTTACTCATGAACGAGACTGTGCAGAAAGGCCTCACAAAATCATGATGGTCAATGTGTGAGGGAATGCAGTCACTTTCTTCATAAATGTTGATGATGCAACTGTTAGGAATGCAAGTAGCGGGTAGAATATTCCACTTGACCATTCTCTTGATCATCCATTTTATCATTGGTGGTAACGGGTCCACTTGGTAGTATCTAAGGATCCCAGGCGGATTCCCCTGTCTTTCGTTTGTAAAATTATAGCAATAGCCGCCCTGGATGGTGATTCTTCCCTTTCCTCGCATCCATTTCTTCGGCTCGGAATATGTTCTTTCCATGAGATTGCCCGCTCAACCTCTATCTCTTAAATCAAAGATGCAGTCCAGAATGCTTCTTTCATCAATTTCAGAGAAAACCCTGATATATAGCTCCAGGCCCTTCAATATATTGACGAACTTTCCCTGAACTTCTTCATAGAACTCGAATTCTCTTTTGTTTACTTTGCTTATCTTGTAGTATTCTACCATACCAGGAGTTGGCAGCTGCCGGGGGCGTTCCTTACTCCGGGCCTCGGCGGGAACCCAAACTAGTGCTGATCGATCCGGAGATTCAGCCTCTAGTGGGAATTCAGCCTCTAGTGGGATGTATGATCCTGGGCTCCATGGTGCGCGCTGATCCGTCCCCGGTCGGACATATGGCTCATTTGTCGCGAAGTCTGGAGTCTAAGACTCGTTGGTGTTTGAAGTGTATTCTTCTAATGTACTGAAATGCTGTAGATGCAAAATGTTGCAATCCGGGCATTCTACAAATGTACCCGTGACTGATGTCCTGACTGGTACCTCAACGTTGCGTGTTGGGCAATTTCTGCATAAGATATCTAGAACTGGGAGCACATTTGATTCTGTCACAAATCCTGATTCTTCATCTGTAGTGGGCAGGCTGACAGAAGTTTCATAAATATGTCCCTCATAAATGGGGGAAAGAAAACTGCTCACGTCTCTCTGGCATTTGCATTCCTGTTGCAGAAAGGCTCTCTGTTTCTTTCGACTGGCATTTCTGCGTTGCGTCCTGCGGAGCAGAGTATTCGGTAGTTGTTCACTATGGGCAACTATCAGGTCTCTTACTGGAGTAGCTATCATAGAGGGCAGTCGGCTGGGCCCCTCCATCGGATCTTGTTCCGCTATCACGTTTTTACCTTTGCGTGACACATTATCTTGAGTGGTCACCCTCAACAGTACCCTCA
>NW_018223074.1:106960-115701 GCF_001263595.1 Phalaenopsis equestris
GAAGGCAACCCCTCCTTTTCTTTGTTGATGAATACTTCCATTAGAGGACCCTCGTAGTCCATATCAATCTAGTTGAAATCCAAGTTGAAATCTATGACACCTCCTTGCGGCGCCATCTCTTCATTCTGTGCGAGGTTCCAGCCGTCCTGGAAGGCAAAGATCAATCTCTGTCCTGACATTTTTCTGTAGACGACAGAAAAAAATTTTAGTGGGCCGAAGCTTGACATGAACAAGAACAAAACAGAGTATTCATTAAAGTAAATTTTAGTTTGTTTTGGTGAAAAAGGTTATTCATTTTATGTGTGAGTTTCGTTTGATTTAATAGAATATTTAAATTCAAAAGTAGAAAAGAGAACGTGTGAACTTCAAAAATCTTCTCAAAATTTTCATTATATTGAGGTTAATTACAAAATTTGAACCCGGTCATAGACATTTGGTCACATAGATAACCCTAAAATAATCAAAGTTTCAAAGTTTCAAAGCAAGCACAGGCAAGCGGAGGCAGGCGACATCAGGCTGCGTAATAGGTTTTCAGGTATCGTCCATTTATCGGTAACATGGGTCTTTCACTCCAAAAGTCCACTAACTGGTAGGCTCCTCCTGTATAGAACTTCTCAACGACAAATGGTCCCTCCCAAGTTGGCTCGAACTTCCCACCTATTTTACGGCAAGCAAGAATACGTCTTTTGAGCACAAGTATGAGGTCACCAATTTTGAATATCCTTGGGCAGACCAATTTGTCATGAGTTTGTACCATCTTTGCTTGGTAGAGCTCCAAATGTTCTGCTTCCAATCGTTTTCCCTCGAGACTCTCCAGTTCTTCAAGTCCGAGTTTTGCGCTTTCTTCCGTTGTGAGTTGGTTGGCAACGACGACTCTGAGAGACGGTGTCTGCATTTCTAGCGGTAGCACAGTCTCGGTCCCGTACACGAACATATAAAGTGTACACTGAGTGGGAGTCTTGAAAGTCATCCGGTAGGCCCACAAGGCTTCTAACAGTTTGTTATGCCAATCCCTTTTATTTTTATCCAGTGTTTTCTTCAAAATTTGTACCAGTGTCTTGTTGAAAGCTTCAGCCAGATCGTTTGCTCTGGGATAGTAAATTATATAGTATCTCCAATCTATCCCATGTATTCTGACAAAATTGTTGATCTTTGGGCTTTTGAAAGCTGTCCCATTGTCAGAGATTATTCTTCGCGGTACTCCGAATAGGTAGATAATTTGGCCTTTGAAAAATTGAAGGACGTGTTGTGTCGTAACCTTATGTAACGGTACTGCCTTTGCCCATTTGGAGAAGTAGTCTGTAGCGGCAAGTATAAACCTATGTCCTTTGGAAAATGGAGGGTCTATCGGACCTATTATGTCTTTGCCCCAACACTCGAATGACCACGAGGCAACAGTTGGGTGCAACACATTTGGAGGTTGATGTAAGACCACCCCATGCACTTGGCATTGGTGACATCTTCTGGCTGTATCCATGCAATCGGACATCATTGTTGGCCAATAATTCCCCAGTCTTTTGATCTTCATTTTCATTTTTGGTCTCGACTGGTGAGCGCCACACAATCCGACATGTACTTCTTTGACAATATTCTGTGCCTCGGCTCTGCTCAAACACCGTAGCCACATTTGGTTGAATGATCTTCTGTAGAGAACATTTCCCACCAGGGCGTAAGACACGGCCCTTCTTGTGATGTGGTGCGCCTGACAGCTTCCCAGTATGCAAATATTCTACTAATGGCTTACGCTAATCTTTATTGATGTTTGCAACTGTATTTATTGTTTCTTCTTTTCTAAGTTTGTGTAGAGTTTCGAAGTTGTTTCGAGATAAGACTAGTCTTCCTTGCATCGTGACTTAGATGGAATCCTCCGGGGGACACTCCATTTCCTTAGCGAGTTTTACTAGAGCGTCGACATGGGCATTATCTCCCCGAGAAATCTGGTAAAAAGTCACCTCAGGAATCTGCTCCAGGAGCTTCATCGTGCACTGATGGTACTCTGCTAGTCTTGGTTTCAAAATTCTGTATTGTCCGGTGACTTGCTGGATGACAAGTTGAGAGTCACCATAAATGACAATGTTTGTTATATCCATTGAAATTGCCAATTCCAATCCGGTGATTAAGGCTTCATATTCTTCTTCATTGTTGGTGCACGGCTCTGTCAGGTGGTATGAGAACCTCAACATACCCATATCTATCGTAATAAAGATCAAACCGATCCCCGCTTTGCCTGGTATAATCGTGCATGATCCTTTGTCTTTCCTTGCTGACGAAGCACCATTGAAGTACATTTCCCAACGTTGCGCACTAGAAAAATCCATTTGTAGTATTTGCTTGTCTAGTAATCCTCCACATCGAGGAAATCCTCTTCTGACTCACTAATAAAAACCATGTAAAATTTAGAATCATTGACCGATCCAGCTGTACCAAATCCGAGACCTTCTTTTGAATTGGGAGTTCAACCTTTAGCATTCCATAGTTTTTAAAAAACTTGAAATTTATCTTTTGGCATTTGTTTTGGTATGTGTCTCTGTTGAATTAACTTTTGAACACAAGGCGAGAAGTAACCAAAAGACAATTCCATTAATTCATTAGAATCAACATCAAATTTACATGTTTTTCAAGCTCAATAGAGATAGAAGCACAGTAAAATTTGATCGGCTTTGAACCAACACTACAGACTTCCTTGACCTCTAATCTCTCGACCTTTTGAGGGAGAATCAGAAAAAGGGTCATGGTGTTCAACTAGGGTTTATCCGATCATATATCGTCTCATATTTGTTCTACTTAGTGCACTGAAAATGGTTGTAGATCTCCCTTGATGCAATTTTCTTGACCATCTTTGCGGTATTTAATGCACTGGTGTAGCGCTGATGGAACCATATTGTACTCATGAATCCATGGTCGACCCAGTAGAGCGTTAAAAGAGGTCTCGGCGTCGATGATATGAAATTTAATGGTTGTTATGAGTTCTCCAACCTTCATAAGTAATGTAATTAACCCAAGGGGTATTTCTCTCTTTTGGTTGAATCCTCTTAACATTATTTTATCAGTTGTAAGCTCTTGAGCTTCAATATCCAAATAGGCCAATGTCCGTAGGCTCATCAAGTTAAGAGATGCCCTAGGATCCACTAAAACTCTGGATAACACAAATCTGCCGATGTTGACAGAGATGCAGAGCGGACGGTTGTGGTCGGCTGTACCGAGCAACACGTCTTCATCTGTAAAAGTTACCCCTGAATGTTCTCTCAACAAGCAAACTTCATCTCAGGATGTTCTAGCCAACTGAGCTAAGAAAATTTCTGGATCAAGCAAAGCTGTAACCACAGATTCTCTCATCTCCTTTGACAGGATCAGAGCGTCATAAATGCTTAGTCGGGCATGCAACTTCCTAAGATGAGCTAGCATGTTGTAGTCTACTTTGTAGGGTCCTCCTATTTTATCTTGATTATGTGGTTCTTGCACTGACGGAGGTGGGGGTATCTCTTCTCGAGTCATTATCTGTTTTCCTTTGTCTATTGGAGCTATTCTTGGTGGTAACACTTTTCCGCTCCTTAAGTTGACTTTTGTGACTTCTTCTTCTTGATATATCATTGTTGAATCTTCCGGTGTCTTTTCCTCCTCGTCAGAAAGATCTAAGTTGATGGCGAGTGGTGTACCATGACGCTCGAGATTTGGCTCTTCGTTATCGGTGCTGTCGTAAGCGGTATTATCGATGTCTTCTTTGAACTTGACAATGAGTTCATCGGACTCAAGTACGATTTGAGGATCATTTTGGGGATCGAGATCGCAACTATCTTGGTTCTTGGTTATGGTTATAATCAGTCACGTTATTACCAAAAATAGTCAAAACGTAGTCAAAATCACAATCATTATATTCATAAGACCCCGGAGGGACAAAAAGATAATCATACAAAGCAAGGGTTCGAGGATTTTCTTCTTCAAATCCGAGACATCCAGTCTAGTGGAGGAGGCCCCTATCCTACCTCCCGTGCTATCAATCTTGGCAGTGACGCTTTTCTTTTTCCTGCTCTTTGTTCTTGAAGATGACGGATTTTCTGGCGAAACCTTCATCTCGGGCTCGGCATGCTGCAGACTTTGAATGGAGGTTTGTTTTGATGCAGACTGTATCTTGTTCAGTATCTTCTTTGACGACTAGATGATCTACTCCATACCTCATTCCATTATTCTCCAGTGTTCGTAGAAGCTTGTTTCAATGAATCATTTATTTGATTGAGGACCCACTTGAGTTCTTCCCAAGTTGTACTCCATCCATCTCTTCCGACATATGGATCAATTGGGGAGATTGACTCAGTAGAAATCATGTTTATGGAACCTTTTTCAGGTTCTCTCAAATACTCCTTCGAGATTGTTATATTTTCTTCGTTGAGGTTCTTCTCGAGCCAGTCTTTAAAGACGAAGCACTTGTCTATAGTGTGTCCAAGCAACCGGTGGTATGGGAGATAATTTGGTTCATTCTTTTTATCCACCTCTTCGGGTTTCTTAGGATTAGTTTGAATTTTGGTTTCTTCATCAGGCTTTTGAATATCTTAAGTACAGCTTCATCTTTGAAGGAATACACAACTTTCTGTCGCTCTAATAGGGATATTCTCTTACCCGCTGTTTGAGGTGATCCCTCCTGAGACGGCTGTTGGTTGGATTGACTGCTCTGTTTCTGAGAGTACTGTGACGAAGACTGACGATGCTCTTCTGCATATATCTTTATCAGCTGCTTTCCTTTGTAGACAGTTGTGACTATCCCTAATTTCTTTTCGAACACTCTGGTTACCTAGCCTTTTCATGCGGCTCCATGTGCTTCATTCCTCTTGAAGACTGCTGGCTTTACTGAGTAGCTTCTCAAAGGATTTGATGGTGAGTCCCTTAAGCATGAAAGCTACTAGCCCATGAATGCTTTTGAGTAGAATCTCAATCGCTTGATGTTCCTGTAGCAGAGGTTCATATTTCATGCTAAGGTTTCTCCACCTCAAAATATAGTCTGCCAAAATTTCGTTGGGCTTCTGTTTCTCCATCATTAGCTCTCCAATAGAAACATGATGTTGTGCGCCGGCAAATCTTTTCAAAAACAACTGTTCCAACTCAAAAAATGTTTTAACTGACCCGTTGGGCAAGACATCGTACCAATCAAAAGAAATCTCTGACAAGCTGAAAAATGAAAAAACATCAATTTGATATAGCAAAGAAAAAAAAATAACAACCCTAAACATTTGCAATATATGTTATTTAAATGAATATAGCTGTGAATAGCAAAAATATTTTTATGATATTTTAGTTGATGACCGACTATTATATTTATATATATATTTTTACAAATTACTAGAACCACATAAAATTATATGGAGCCATGAGTTTACCACGAAACATCATAACGATATAGCTTTAAGAAGTCAAATACATTATGAATTAGAAAAATTAACAGAAGCATGTTAGCACATAGATTTACATAAGCAAAATAAACAATATAAACAATCATTATGTTGTGAGAAATCTGAGTTAGTCCCAAACTAAGGTTAACCATGGGTGTTGGTATGGAGCTAACGCATTCGCTACACTCACTACACTTATATACACCCACATTCACTCACAACCCTAAACTCAAATTTCTAGCCTAGATCCCTTGATCTTTTGGGATACTCATGTAGATGGTCCCCTAAGCCTACTAGCATTAGGGCTATGGTGTGGCTAAGACCACTATGTAGAGGACCCAAAAATGGGGTTTCCACTGGTATATGGCTTATTGGTGATGATTGTTACCTCAACTCTACCAAAATACCCATCTTGGCCTTTTACCCTAAAACACCCCCAAATTACCAAAATACCCATTTTGGACCCAAAATTCCAAAATCACAAAAATTCCAAAAATTCCCATAAAATCCTAATAAATCCTAAATATTCCCAATTTCATTTCTCTTAATTACCACATGACCCAATTTGGCCAATTTGCAATTGGGCCAATTGGACCATCTTTAACCAAAACCCCCAGATTTGCCTTTAAGGGTCCAAATTCCTCAAACTCAATTCAAATGTCCATCAATTTGACCTCAATTGACTTCATTTCCAGTCCTAAACTCAAATTCACTTTTCATATGATCAAATTAAACCAAATCCAAGCTCAAATGGTCCATGATTTGAACCCAATTTTAATTTGGATCAAAACCCTAATTTTGACCATATGACCTAATCTCACCAAATTGAACCCATATCCTAGTCAATTGGCCTCAATTAATGTTGCAAAATCCTTATAACATTACTATACGTCAAAATCAACCATAAATTGGCCTTGGTGAAGTCTCAAATCTATTTGATTTTGGCCTAAACCCAAAATTCCCAAATTTAGCCCCAAATTGGCTAAGTCCCCAAAAAATCACCTAATGATTGCCTTAACCTCCAAATTGGTATCCAATTCATGTTGAAAACTCTTCATGAGGTCTCTATTGACTATTTACAACAATCAATTTGGACTTAGCCCAAGGCTAACCCAAGCTACACCCAAGCCTAGCCCACGTTACCAAATTGATTAAGGTTCAAATTCCCTCAAATTAACCCTTCAATTGAACTCAAAACCATTTCCATCTTTAACCAAAGTTATTCCTTATGATCATATACACCAAATGCAATAGTTATTTGGGCCAATTCACATGGCTAACCTAGACCAAACCCAAGTTTTGGTCATTTGCACCCACTTGGACCCATGCAATAAATGTGACCTAACCACCCTAAAGCCACAAAATTAACTCCACCAGAGCCATTAGTTGGACTTAGTGACCAGTCCAAACACCATGAAATCACCTAAATTAAGCCATGGACCAAAGGTCCCCCAAATTAAGGGATCTTATTGCCAAAAATGCACATGCTTAAGATATCTTTGGCAAATCAAAGCACATTTGCATTAAATTGTTGTGATGGATTCCTCTGGATTCCCTAAGCTCCTAGCCACCTCTCCCTGTCCGGCCGGCCAGCCGAGTAGCCAGAAAGACCCAAAATTGGGAGCCACTTCCATGGCACCTCTCCCAAATAAAACCTAGAGGCCAATTCATCCAAATCAAACTATGGAGCTCCTCTGCCCTCCACCTAAGCACCACAATGCACCCAAACCCTGAGAGCCACCCCATGGACATTTTTATAAAAAACTCACCTCCCACGGCCATGGGAGGTGTGCTAAAATTTTCTTAGAGAGGCCTCTCCAAACTTCACATAGAGCTGCCCTAAGATCCCCTCAGTGCATTCCAACCATTTTCCCTCACCCATTCCCATTGCCGGAGCTCAATTTTGAGCTTGAAACCTTGCCGGAAACCAGGACAGAACCCAATACACCTCCAGAGTCCATCAAACACAAATTAACTTCACCCACACCTTCACAACAGTGAAAGAAGCTAAAGCCCCATCAAATCCCCCTTCCATAGAGCCTCTACCATAGCTATAGACAACCACCTAAAATAGAGCTTGGTTGAATTCATACCGAGGCCTTACACCAAGACTAGGGACTCAATCCCTAGCCTCCTTGGACCCCAACGAATGTGCCAAGCACCTCTGATTGAAGCCTCCCTTCACAGAGCAAAGGTATAAAACTTCTCCTCCTCCCGAGCCCATTTTGATTCTCCATTTACTTAGGCTTGATTTCATGGTACATTAACCGTATGGATGTGTTCGTCTCACTTAGATAAGTCCATAGCATCAAACCCAAAGTGATTTGGTTGAGTCTAGGCTTAGATCTTAGGGTTTTAGTGTGGACGATCACAGGATCATTCTATCGGGGACGATGACGGAGAGCCGTTCGATCGAGTGTGTATCAAATGGACGGGGGAGATCGAGACGGACAACACTTCGAGACATAAACAGCGGGTCGAGTCAGCAAGCTACGTGCATGGCGGCATCCAACCAGAGCGCGCCACGCATGCCTTCGGAGCCGTCGTAGGTTGAGGTGGCACGCGTGGTTTAAATAGATAAATAGGGCTTTTCTTATTTATTTAAACACCCTTAACTTAGAAAATTCATAACTTTGTGTAGAAAAATCAAAAAAATAAAATTTAGAAAATCCATAACATTGTGTAGAAAAATCACAAAAATAAAATAAAAATACCCTCTTGCTCAGTGAATAGAGGAGAACAATGTGGAATAAATTTCAAGAACAAGTTATGCATATGTTATTTTTAATTAATTAAATACTATTTTGAATCATTTGATTCTCCATGCATATTGATATATCATCTTGGCTTGAAACTTTGACATGTTGCAACCTCTGTCAGAGGAAACTTTCTCTAACTTTTCTAAAGTCAGAGGAGGTTCCTATACAGAAATCTATATTTTTCAAGTTATTCCACATTAATTCTTTAAAATAATTATGGAAATTAGAATATTGATTAGAAAATCCTAAGAAAATTTTGGAAGGTGCCTTTGGAAATAATTTCATGGGTCAAGTCATCTAAAATATCCTTAAATTTTACACACACTAAATCACTAAGATAAATAATTTTGGATATTTTAGACATCTAAATGACTTGATTCTTTATCTCCACTATGATTTATGATCCAGAGAACTTATAATAAAAATTTCAAATTATTTTGAGTTCATTTGACAACTTAAGTTGATTTTTAAAGATAAATACCACTTTTAGAATACAACTTTTGACACTGAAATAATTTTTAAAAATCAAAATATAACTCAAAAAATTATGAAACTTAGTTTTTTGAGTTCTCTGTGATCAGGGGTATTTTCTAAAAAGAAA
>NW_018223074.1:115864-129252 GCF_001263595.1 Phalaenopsis equestris
TTTTTCCTAATTTTCTAAATAAAGATATTTAATTTCAAATTTAAAAAATAATCTTTAAAGGTTAAAAATAAGTTTTTCACTAAAATAATTTCAATAAATCAAAGAAAATCAAAAAAATATAAAATTTACTCCTCTAGGTTCTCTAACTTTAGGGAGATTTTTTTCAAAAATACAAAGCATAATTTTCACCACCTAAAATATTTTATTTTTATTAAATAACCCAAAACTTAAAATAATTCTAATAAATCACGGAGAATTCAAAAAATCATGAAATTTTGTTTAACGGCTTTTTTGGTCTAGGTCTACCTCCACTAAAAATTTCAAGGGATTAGAATTTACCTTGGTTAAGTTAGGAATTTACTTTGAAAAATCCTATTTTTGCATGAAAAAGAATTACATAAATTAAATTAAATTTTGAAAAATCACATTTTCTCCTCTAATGTCTTAACTGACCCATGAATGAGGTATGATAAAAATTTCAAAGTCATTTGAATTGAATTCGACAAATTATGATGTGTTAGATCATTAGGGGCAAATATGTAATTTTGGAAATTTTGCCTTAATTAAGTAACATTTAGCCTTAAGTCAAGGAGGAGAATGGGTAACCTCTGATTTTAATCAATTTATTTGATGCTTGAAACACAAGGGGTTAATTGGTAGAAACCAATTTCACTTTCCTCATTAAAAAGATAAGTTAATAAATTTCTAAATTATTAAAATTTGGAAGTTTATTAAAATTAAACGATCCTGGGCTTAGGGGTATGAATTTTGCAGTCAATAATTAATTAATTTAAAACCCCTATCTTGATTTTCAAATAAAATGCAAATCGTGAATCATGACCACTTAGAGCTTAACCCTTTTCAAAACTAATTAACACACTCACCTAGGTCTTAAGGGCTTAGTGGTGACTTAGGTTAAATCAAACAATTGATTAAACAAGGATTAGAGAAATAAACATAATTAAATCAAACATCCTTGAAACACCACTAAGCCCAATTAGGATTAATAATTTGGCTAAGTGTTCAAATTACACTAACCTGCCCCTTTAAGGGTCTTCACCCACATAATTCTTAAATTGAATCACAAGTGATAATTACCCTATTCTTAGGAATAATTGAGACATCAGTACTCACTGAGTAATAATGATATTTACAGGATAAATTATTAAGCAAAATAATAAGTTTAAATGGACTCGAGGCTTTTCACCAATTGGTGAGAGGGAGGCATGGACCTGCTTCCTCCTCCTAACTTATTGGATACCTTAGAGGTCTATTAAACTTAATATACCTTGCAAAATGAAATCATCCTTAATTAAACTTTTAAGGACTCACCAAAATATGACATAGGGTTAGGAAAATTACCAAAATTTTACCTTTCCTGCTCTTCATAAACTGCTTTAACATGCATTTCAAGTTTCAGGTGGTGGAACGAGAAGAATCGCCAGACACACTTTTACAGTTTTCAACATTGTCATTCTTGTACTTTCATACTGTACTTTTATACCTGCAAATTTGCATGCTAAACAACGATGTCACCCTGTATGAAAACAAAAACCATCAGGATAGCCACATAACCATAACCAGAACCAAAATTAAAATCGACCAAGATAAAATTCACCGCCACAACATTCAAAATATAAAATAACTCAAAATTTAATCAGAAACATCACACACAACTACAGCTTCAACTAAATTAAGACATCTTTATTGGGTGATCGGGAATCCTTAGGAGGAGGTAACCTACGGTTGCAAACGAGGCTTCCCACGGTTTAAATGATATTATGGAACTCATTAATTTGGGTTTAGTAAGTTTATTTGGACTAAGTGAATCCAATAGAAAATAGTGGTGTCGGAACGAGGGAACCGTAGGATCCTAACCGGTGTCGCTCTAATCAACTTTAATATGCCCTCATAAAATTTAAAGAACTTCAACCATAGGGCCACCTAATTTGACATTATAACTTGACACATTAGATAACTCAAACTTATCGCGGCAAGGAGCTTGGAGCTAGCATGGTGGGCAGCACAGCCATCTTCAACAGCAAAACCTGTATTCCCCAGCTAAACCAATCTTTCATAGACTTAAACAATAAAGCCATAGGACTTCGAGGTTGCTTGCTTATGCAACGTAAATCCTCACCTTATCTTGAGGCCTTTGTATAGCCTTGCTATACAGTATAAGCCCTAACTCATTTTAGGATTCTGAGGTTGTCGTTTGTCATGACCTAAATCCTCACATCTTCCAGGCTATTTGTGTGATCATTTCACACGAATGTAATCCCTAACTAATAAAATTGGAAGGATGAAACACCTAAATATTTCTCCTCAAAACTGAAGCCAACATTAGGATAGCTTGGTAAGTCATCGGGGTTCTCCTCTGTATTCATGACATCCCCTAGTTCCTCCTCATTTGGATTCTAAAACAAAATCTTCCAAATTTGAACCAATCCCCTTTCACACCTCTACGTCTGATTTCGTTGAAGAGTCCTACCCTTTGAAATTCCTTGAAGATAACATTTCTTGATTTTTATCGAGTCTTCTTAGGTGGCTTTGGTCATCTAAGATGTAATTAACTATAAGGGTTTGCCCTTATAAGAAGCATGTCCGAACCCAACTTAATATAAACCCTATTTAATCCTTTATGGGAACTTGTCGGCAAATACAAAGGTTTCGCAGACCAAACGGACGTCATACTTTTCTTAGTTTATTTGATCGAGCCTCACCCTCAAGTCTTGTGTTTATTCTTTGGGATAAATACAGGATTTGAGGTACAGTTCTCTTTCATTTTAAACTATGAAAAATATGGGGTCAGTTTGATTTCATACTTCAACATCCTTCCGAAGCGGGAGACGGGATTTCAATTCCGATGACCGACAGCTTCTTACGGGCAACTCCCCTCCAACCCCGAAATAACGCCGACAGCTTCTGGCGACTCCGCTGGGGACAATCTTTTCTCTCCATACAAATCAAGAAATATCATTTTTACACATCGGTAATGTGTCCATGTCCCTCTTGGACCAAATTACCCATCTTCCAATGGCATATTTTACCCATTTATGTGTTGGGAAAGTGCAGTTAACTCCTTGGACTTCAGGACTAGCTGTTCAACCATCTTTGAACAGAGGGGTTCAGAAGGCCATTAAGGACTCTTTAAATTTTCATGTGGGGTCGGACCCCCAATAGGTGTGTCGGTGGACTAGCTCTGCCTGGGCGTTGTGAGTTGTAAAGTTGGTCGTGCTCTGGGTCCTAAACTTTGCATTTCTTCATCTCCTTCGGGTTTGGGTTTGCTTTTATGTGAATCAAGCCAAGTTGTTGCACCACACTTTGAAATATTAATGAAATATTAATTAAATTTTACTCCTTTTTGAACAAAGATGTTAAAAATACTCATAAATTAAGACCCGTCCGGTCTACAAATTAAGCTCTATTTTTAGTGCTTGCACTAAAAATTACGAGGTTTTTTGCCATATAGCTAACCCTAACACTTTCTGTTTTAGAGCCCGCTGCAATGTTCTACCCAACGCTGACTTTTTTCTACAATCTGCCAACGGACCGCAACGCCTGTAACGCCACTCCCACCATCAAGTTCGGAGCTGGATTTGAAGACCTCGAGGTCATCCTCGGAAATGCCCCATTTGTAGTAATGAAGATCGCTGCTCCAGATATGCAAGAGCCGTCTACAGAATTCAGTTTGAACTACCTTCAGGACTTCCCTGCCTGCAAGAAGGCTAAAGTTACTGCCATCGCGGCACCCGTCAAGCATGTTATCCCTGCTGCTCCTAAGGGGAAAGAAGTGATGGTCGTTGAAGATCCGACTGGGGGATTAACTTTCCCACCACCAGTGTTTGAAATTGGGTCGAGCTCAAGGACTGTACCACTGACCCGAACTCAAAAGAGGAACCACAACCACAATAGAAGAGTTCGGAGAGCCATCAAAGCCCAGACTCCTGAGACCACACCCGTTGAGGAGGATCCTCATCAAACTGAAGAGGTGTTACCAAAAATTTATCCACTCCTACGGGGGTGTAGATTCCACCCTCTAACAGATACTAATGGATATGAGAGTATCCGGAAGATTTTTGTCGCATTACCATCACTCCATGGACACAGTGAGGAGGGAAAGAAATTCATCCCCATCACCCGAGTTAGTGCAGTCTTAAGAAGGCTTTCTACTAAAGAAGGATGTCCTGTAAGTGAATTACTTAAACGAGTGAGACATGCAATTTCCCCTCATATGATAAATGAAATTTTGAAGGATGTTAAGTCCGCTAGAAAATCTCATAAGTCGACTGTAAAGTCACATACCCGTGTTCCCGTCTGGCTCCGTTTGGGAAACCAAGCTCATACTGCTATAGACACCACTGCTATAGTCACCACCGACCATACCACCACCAGGACCGCAGTTCGCCGACCGATTAAGTCAAGACTGGGTATGAGGAGCTTACCCGTCATTCCTGCAATCATGAAAAGAATGACAAGACGATCACCTGACACTATAGCCGGTCTACACCACGAGGAGCATACCTTCCCTCGACATACCGATGTCTCTACTGAGACGTCCCGCCCTGAGGCATCATCATTGAAGAATAAAAGAGTATGGGTACCCAAGGTCACTGCACCGATACAGTTCAATGAGCCTACAAGACAGGAAGTAAAATCAGTGCCTGAAATATCTGGCATTGTCGCGGCAATAGCTAGCGAGAGGGAGGAACAAATAGAGAATGTCCATCAAGGTCCTCCAAATCTTAAAGCAATCAAGGAATCAATAATTGAGGAAAAGGTTGAGAAACTCGGTTGAGAAACTCAGGATCGAGAAACTCAGGATCGAGTTTTCTGAGTTAGCTCGAGAGCATGGAGTTTTCATCAATAGTGACAATGAAGATTTTGATTTTAGTGATTACTTGGAGGAGGATTTCATGGATGTCCATGTCATCGAAACTAGAGCTACCACATCTACGCGTGAGGCTCAACCTCACACCGAGGAGAACGCAGTAGATGAGCTCCATAGGGTTATCCTCTTAAGGGATGAGCAAGTTGTTCTATTGGAGAAAAGAATAGAAGAGATGACTGCAGCTATGACCGCCATGGCCACCAGCTACCATTCAGGGGCAATCACAAGCACCAAGATTAGCTTCTCTAGAGATTACTCAGCCATAAATCATACACATCACAGATGAAAGAAGGGAGGCTACTTCGACAGACAAAGATGAATAACCAAAGAAAGGTTCTCTGTCAGGTGTCATGCCAGAAAAGGAATTCAAGCAAATGGTTGAACAAGTGTGGGATGCCTTGGTGCATCCCAAGGGTGGTGCATCAATTTTAAAGGGTAGACCTTACCCGGAGGAGTTTGATGTCGTGCCTTTCCCCAAGGGTTTTATGACACCAAACTTCATGATATTCGATGGGACTAGAAATCCCAGACAGCACTTAGTACATTTTTGAGCTAGTTGAACTAGCCATCATTCAGGTGTACTTATAGCCCTTTCTCCTAAACAAGGGTCTCTAATACTTTAATTTTTTTTTTATCTTTTAATCCCAAAAAACCATTTGTTAGCAATTCCAGTAAGAGTATTTTCTAGACATCAAAAAATGACTTCTCCTTTTAGATTATAGTTATATATGGCTAAACTATTTTTAGAACTCTTTTATCAATTATTTTATTAATATTATTACTATAATCTATGTTTAAGTAAATATGGTGTCCGTTTATGGGTTCATGTATATTATCTTAATTTATTTTTCTATTTTATTTGTTTTAGATCTGTATGTGGGAATTCTTTTAGTGCTAGGAGGTAAGTGCTGAAGATAAGAACCCATATTTTTGCTTGTACTGGCTTTGTTTGTAGAGGAAGAGGATGGTAATTCCACATGTCTATTAGAAAAAGGAGTATCTACAGATGTCGGTCATCAACATGAGAAAAAAGATATTTAATTTAATTATATATATAAACATATATATATAAGTTTGATTTCGTATTTTTCTAAAATTATATATATATATGTATATTAAAAAGTAATATTTTTAAATTTTTAAAAAATACGAGACCGAACCGATCTCATATATGCAATAGTTTAAATAAACGAGTGCAAGACCACAAGTGACATACGTATCTTGAGGAATAGACATATTAGTTGATAGTAAGACTCGGTTAAATAAACTAAAGGATTTATGACATTCTTTTTAGTTTGTGAAACCTTTTTGTTGACCCACAAGTTCCCTTATTTAATATAAAAGATTATACACTGTTTATATTATGCTGGGTTCCAAAGTTAAGAAAACTCTTGATTTATATGAGAATGTATTGTCTTTAAGACGTTCAAAGCTTAGGGTTTTCAAGGTCGAACAAAGGAATATCAAATGGGAAAGATCAAATAGGAGCAATTAATTTCAAAATTTAAAGGGAGAAAGCTAAGGGATGCCACTGATTTTGAGGCAAGCCTCAGAAAATTCCCAAACTATTCAATTGTTTGACTTTAATTTCAAGGATATATTATCATATATTTCATAATGTCAATTATTATTATTTAGGGCTTGGAGATGCATGACACAGTCATACAAATAGCCTGAAAAATAAGAGAGTTTATGTCATAATGAATGACAACCTCAGAACCTATAACACATTAGAACTTATTTTGCACAACATGATTGTGCAAAGACTTAAACATAAGCTGAGGATTTACATCGTGTTAGACGAACTACCTCTAAATTTTATTGCTTATTATTTATATTTAAGGAATGTTTCCTGTTGTAGATCTGTTTTCTCTCTCAAAGTTGTTCTTCTGTACATTCTTATTTTGTTGTCCATAGAAATAGCTCCATGCTCCTTGCTGCGATGGCTTCAGGTTTACAGTTTTATAGTTTAGTAGCTTATGTGACACGTTTTGTTGTTCTTCAAGTATCTTTATGGGCAAATTTTTAATTTAATTAAAGCGACACCAATTAGGATTCTATGGTTCCCTCATTCCGACACCACTCTTTTCTCTTGAATTTATTTAGTCTAAATGAGTTGTTAAGCTCATTTAAACCGGAGAACTCTAGTTAGCAATCGTGGTTACCTCATCCAAGAAATCCTCGTAAACCCAAAAGATGTGCATTATGTTCGTTAATTGTTTTGAAAGTGTAGATTTAATTTTTAAATAAATTGTTTTGTTGCTTTTCAATTTCGATTTAGTTTTGGGTATAAAATAAACAAATGTAGGCAAAACATGTTGTAAGTTAAATAAGTAAAATGACAATGCATAAAATGTAAATGCATACCTGGGCCTCTGCTACCTCTGCATGGTTAGCCTCATAAAATATAATATGTTTGCAGAAAATTTAAATAAATTTCAGGAAAGTAAACAAAAGTATTAGGTATAGAAAAAGTAAGAAAAACGAGTCGTAGTAAAACACGAGTGACTAAGAGAAAACCAAAATTCACATATGGAAGATCAAAACTATGTGTAAGACATTGGTAAAGGTGGGGACTCAGAGCTGGACTGTGTGCTTTTTAATCTTGAGTAAGAGCTACCAACCTTATAGTCTACAAAGTGCAGTCGTAACCTCGATCCAAGCGATTAATCGTTGACCTTTATAAGTTTTAATTTTTAATATAATTTTCATGCTTATAAAATTTACTTTAGCAGACAAAAGAAATATTTTTTTTGTAAATACTTTGCAAAGTAGTATAGCCCACAGGTTAATTACTTTGATAAAGCTAGGACTACAGAAAACCTAAGAGTTTCGCGGGTCACAATCTCATCAAGAGTCAGCGAATAAGATTATCGATCTTTATCCTCTCCTTTTATTGAAGGTCCTTGAGGTAGGAGATACTATTCTAAATCTCACTTCGTATCTCTCGTTTAACAGACATTAGCATTATCGTCATCGCCCTGGCCACCTAGTCCTCAGACTTACACAAGCACGATAATCCATGTGTGGCGAAAATAAATATCTCCAGTTGCCCACAAGGATTTAAATACCATAGAGAAGATTCAACTCCTTGAGGATTAGGTCAATTAATGTAAGACAAGTAGTTTAGGGCATTTTTATTAATTTATGTGAATTATAGGGTCCCGAGGCATAACTTGGTGGGTCCCTAAAAGCTTTAATAGATGATTTTCTTGAACAAAGCACAATAAATTTAGTTGTCCTTTAAAATATCTAAAAGATTATAAAAGTATTTTGGGCTTGAGCCTAAAGAACTTATAAAACCCTTTAAACCATTTCAAGCTCATTTGAACTTATTTTGTTGTTCAATTAATCATTTAAAGTTAAATTTAGATTCAATGAATTAATTTGTTCTATGCTCAATGAACCTTGATGTTTTAATTATCCCATGAGCAGGGTACTAGACATCCAATTAACGTTCAACTTAAGAGTTATGTGAGTGGGTGCCCACAAGGGCAAGCTGCATTACTAAAGATCTTGTGCTCGTGATTTGAATAGGGCTTATAGTGTTTTTTAAGGTATTCATGATTAATTTAGTTTATCTTTTCTAAATCTCATCAGACAAATTTAAATCAAGCCTAGCTCACTACAAAGCCCTTAAGTCAAGTTTTCAATGTAAATTTGCAATAATCAAAGATATTGAATTAAGTGGATATAAGTCTCATTGAAAGATTGCATTAATCACCAATTAGGAGGGCTTCAAATGAGTAATTTATCATCTCCCTAGCTCAAGCCCACTACCTTAAGATAATCCAATTAAGTTAACTTCCATGTCACAATAATTTAAGAAAATTATAAATTTACTCTTGTTGTAAAAAAGTGACAAATTGATTTCTATCACTTTAGCCCTTATGTTTGAAACATCCAATGGAGTTCACTATGATCAATATAACCCAAAATTAGCCTAAATTTTAATTAAGGCATCAAAATCCCATAATTATCATTTTTGATTATCATTTTTCCCTTAAAGCTATCCACTTCATAAATCATTTAATTCAACTCAAATGGATTTGAAATTTTCTTGGTACGCCACTCATGGGTCAATTGAAATATTAGATATGAAATTATGATTTTCTAATTTTTATTTAATTTGTAATAATTATTTTATTCAAAAATAGGGATATTCAATGTTAATTCATTTAATTATTTAAAGTGAACTTTCTGTCTTTAAGAAAATTATTAGAGATTCACCTAGGTCAGAGGATCACTTGGCCCAAATTTCATAATTTTTTGAGTTATATTTATATATTATAATTATTTATTCATGTTAGTGATTAATTAAATAGAAAATTGAATTTAATTTAAAAAATTACTTTTTATTTTTTTTACTTTTTATATTTTTCTTTAGTCCCGCTGAGTTCAAAGAACTCAGAGAAACAAAAATTTGGTTTTTCTAATTTTTATTTTATTTATTGTAATTATTTTAGTGCAAAATCAATGAAAATACATTTTTGTATTTTAAATACATAACTTTATTAAGAAAATTAGGAAAAAAATTTTAAGTGGTCCCAAGTGAGGAAATAATTTGTGACAATTTAGTGCATCTTTCTATTTTTTTGATTTTTAAATATTTTTAAATTGAAAGTTAGCCCAAATATGTATTTTTTGTTTTAACATCAATTTTATTTTTCATGAGTGCCCCTAGTCACAAGGATCACTCCGAACCACTTTGCATAATTTTTTTAATTATATTTTATTTATTATAATTACTCTAGCGCAAAAATCCCATTTACTTAGAAAAATAGACTTTGATATTAAACACATTTCAAATGGTTAAACTTTTACGGAGGCTTAATATGTTTATTATCTTCACTATGAACCAATTTTTGTGATTTTTGAGTTTAATATATATATATATATACATTAGAAATCCTACACTCTTTTCTAGTCAACTCGAAGTTCCAAATATTGGTCCTAACCTTTAGCACTTAGTCACCCTTAGGACTGCTGGACCTTAGGGTTGACCCTAGGTGTTGACACTCACTACACTCATCTACAGTGACAATCACTCACAACCCTACACTCATCTACACTGACAATCTCTCACAACCCTAAGCTCAAGATGAGTCACCCCAATTAATGTTGAAAAATCTTCATAACATCCTTATACATCAAAATCAACCATCAATTGGCCTTGGTGAAGCCTGAAATTTATTTGATTTTAGCCTAAATCCAAAATTCCCAAATCTAGCCCCAAATTGGCTAAGTCCCCAAATTTCATCCAATTGATTGCCATAACCTCCAAATTGGCACCCAATTCATGTTGAAAACACTTTATAGGGTCCCTATTTACCATTTAAAACAATCAATTTTGACTTAGCCCAATGCTAACCCAAGCTAGGCCCAAGCCTAGCCCAACATGACCAATTTGACTAAAATTCAAAATTCACTCATATTAACCCTTCAATTAAGCTCAAAACCACTTCCATCCTTCACAAAAGTTGTTCCTTATGATCCTCTACACCAAATGCAACATTTATTTACACCAAATGCAATGGCTAACCTAGCCCAAACCTAAGCTTTGATCACTTGAACACACATTGAACCCATGCACTAAAAGTGACCTACACATTGAACCCATGAAGCTTTGATCACTTGAACACACATTGAACCCATGCACTATAAAGTCACCAAATTAACTCAAGTCACCAAATTAACTCCACTACAACCATTAATTGGACCTACTGACTAGTCAAAACACCATGAAACCATCTAAATCAAGCCATGAACCAAAGGTCCCCCAAATCAAGGGATATTATTTCCAAAAATGCATGTGCTTATGACATCCTTACCAAAATTAGGTATTATTGCACTCAATTTGTGTGACATATTTCTCTGGGTTCCCTGATCTCCTAACCACCTCCCTTTGGCCGACCGACTAGCCTAGTGGCCGGAAAAGCTCAAAACCAAGAGCCACCCCCATGGCACCTCACCCAAAACAAACCTAGAGGCCAGCTCATCCAAATCAAATTGAAGAGCTCCTCTGCCCTGGAGCTCCTCTGCTCTCCACCTAAGCACCACAATGCACCCAAATCTATGCCCTGAGAACCACCCCAAGGAAGTCCCTATACAGAGATCCAAAACAAACCAACAATTGTTCAAGTTTTTGCACATTATATTCTTAAAATAATCATGGAAATTAGCATGTTGATTAGAAAATTTCAAGAAAATTTTGGAAGGTCTCCCATGACCTGAGAAGCTTTTGGAAATAATTTCATGGGTCAAGTCATTTAAAATATGCCTAATTTTCACAAACCCTAAGTCATTAAAATAATTTAAATCATTAAGATAATTAATTTTGGAAAATATAAACATTTAAATGACTTGATTTTTTATGCCCACTATTTTTCTTGATCCAGAGAACTCACCATAAAAATTTCAAAATATTTTGAGTTCATTTGATAACTTAAGTTGATTTTTAAAGATAAACATTACTTTTGGCATTTAAATGATTTTTAAAAATCTAAATACAACTCACAAAATTATGAAACTTAGTTTTTTGAGCTCTCTGTGACCAGGGGCATTTTCTAAAAACAAAATCATATTTAAAATAAAAACTTGATTTTTAACCTATTTTAAATATTTAAATAATTAAAAATCGCTAAAAATCACAAGAATAATAAAAATCATGAAAATGTTCTAAATTGCTTCCTAATCACTTAGGAACAATTAGAATATGTTTCCTAACTTTCTGAATGAAGATATTGAATTTTAAAGCTTAAAAATAATTTTTAAAGGCTAAAAATGAGTTTTCATTAAAATAATTCCAATAAATCAAATAAAAATAAAAAAAATATAAAATCTTCTCCTCTGAGATCTGTGACCTCAGGGAGACTTTTCAAAATACAAAAATTAATTTTGTCCATTTAAAATATTTTATATTAAATAAATATCCCAGAACTTAAAATAAATTTAAAATTCACATAAAATTCAGAAAATCATGAAATTTGGTCCATAGACTTCTCTGGTCCAAAGTTACCTCCAGTAAAAAATTGAAGGGATTAGGATTTACCTTGGTAAAGTTTGGAATTCTCTTTGGAAAATCCTATTTTTGCATGAAAATAATTGTATAAATTAAATTAAATTTTGTAAAATCACTTTTTCTCCTCTGGTGTCTTAATTGACCCATGAATGAGGTAGGATATAAATTCCAAAGTCATTTGAATTGAATTTGACAAATTATGAAGTGATAAAGCCTTAGGGGCAAATGTGTAATTTTGGAAATTTAGCCTTAATTAACATTTAGGCTTAATTTAAGAAGGGAAATGGGTAACCTCTGATTTTAATTAATTCATTTGATGTTTGAAACACAAGGGCTTAATTGGTAGAAACCAATCTCACTTTCCCAAATGAAAAGATAAGTTAATAAATTTCTAAATTATTAAAATTTAGAAGTTTATTCAAAATAAAATGATCCTAGATTCAGGGGTTTGATTTTGGGTGTTAATAACTCATCAATTTAATAGCCCTATTTTGATTTTTAAATATAATTCAAATCATGTATTATGACCACCTAAAGCTTAATCTTTTCAAAGTTAATTAAGACACTCACCTAGGTCTTAAGGGCTTACCAGTGACTTAGGCTAAATCAAGTTTCATTTAAATGAGGATTAGAAAAGTAAATTTCATTAAAAGTTAAAACATCTTTCAAACACTACAAGCCCAGTTAGGGTTAAAATTTGGCTAAGTGTTTCGACAACACTAACTTGCCTCTTTAAGGGTCTTCACCCACATAATTCTTAAATTGAATCACAAGTGATAATTAAGCTATTCTTAGAGATAATTGAGACATCTGTGCTCACTTAGCATTAAGGGTATTTACAGGATGACTTATTAAGCAACATAATAAGTTTAAAAGAACTCGGGATTTTCCACCAGGTAGCGAGAGAGTAGCATGGACCTGCTTTTTTCTCTAGATCTATTGGATATCTTAAAGATCTACTAAACTTAATATGTTTTCCTTGACAAAATCATGTTTAAATAAACTCCTAAGGACCCACCAAGATATGATGTAGGGTTACGAAAACTATCAAAATTTTACTTCCCTGCCTCATATAAATTGCCTTGACATGCGATTTATGTTTCAGGTGGTGGAACGAGAAGACTTGCTATGTACGCTTTTACAGTTTTCAATGTTGTCTTTCTTGTACTTTTATGATATACTTTTGTGCTTATACAAATTTTTATGGAAATCTAAAACTATCAAGATAGCCACAAAATTAAAACCAAAATCAAAACCAAAATTAAAAACAATCAAGATAAAATTCACCCCCACAACATTCAAAATATAAAATAACTCAAAATTTATTCACAAACACCACACAAAACTACAACTTCAACTAAATTAAGATGTCTCTATCGGATGATCGGGAATCCCTCGGAGGAGGTAACCTACGGTTGCTAACGAGGCTTCCCACGGTCTAAATAAAATTATGGAACTCATTAAGTTGAGTTTGGT
>NW_018223074.1:129389-134291 GCF_001263595.1 Phalaenopsis equestris
ACATTATAACTTGACACACTAGAAAACTCAAGCTCGTTGCAGCAGGGAGCTTGGAGCTAGCATGGTGGGCAGCACGACCATCTTTAACAGCAAAGCCTATCTTCCTTAGCTAAACCACTCTTTCTTCCTTAGACTTAAACAACAAACCCATAGGACTTCGAGGTTGTTTGCTTATGCAACGTAAATCCTCACCTTATCTTTAGGCCTTTGTATAACCCTGCTATACAATATAAGCCCTAACTTGTCTTAGGATTCCGAGGTTGTCGTTTGTCACGACCAAAATCCTCACATCTTTTAGGCTATTTGTGTGATAAGCCCTAACTAATAAAATTGATATGATGAAACACTTAAATTTTTCTCGTCAAAACTAAAGCCAAAGGTTAGGATAGCTTGAGAAGTCACCAGGGTTCTCCTCTGTATCCATGACATTCCCTGGTTCTTCCTCTTTTGGACTCTACAATAAAATATTCCAAATTTGAATCAATCCCCTTTCACACCTCTACATCCGATCTCATTGAAAAATCCTATTCTTTTGAAATCCTTGAAGATAATATTTTTTTATTTTTATCAAGAGTCTTCTTATGTGACTTTGGTCATTTTAGACGTAATTAACTATAGGGGCTTGCCCTTATAGGAAGTATGTCTGAACCCAGCTTAAAATAAACTTTATTTAATCCTTTATATTAAATAGAGGAACTTGTCAGTAAATATAATGGTTTCGCAGACCAGACGGATGTCATACTTTTTTTTAGTTTATTTGATCGAGCCTCATCCTCTTGTGTTTATCCTTCGGGATAGATACAGGGTTTGACGTATAATGCTCTTTCATTTAAACTATGAAAAATATGGGGTCAGATTGTTTTCATACTTTTCTAAACTTCAACGTCATTCCCAGGCGGGCAACGGGATTTCGATTCTGGTGACCGAGAGCTTCTTACGGGCAACTCCCCACCAACACAAAATAGGGCCGACACACACCTAATTATTTAAACTCATTTTATATTTTTCCTTAGGTCCTTTGATCACAGTGAACCTACCAAAGTATATCACAAATTTTTTTTATTTATATTTTAATTTAAATAATTATTTTAACAAAAAATTGGTGACTAGCCTTGAGAAATGGGGCTTTTAGAGTTAGAGGTGTTCCCTGACTTAGAGGTGTTCCTTGACTTTGGTAAAATTAGAGAACACTCCTAATCTCATGAATAATACTCTTTAAATTTCATGTCATGGTGATTAATATGTAATTTTACTTAAATAAAATTAGAACAAGCCATGGAGTATTTAATTAATTAAAAATAAAATATACAAAAAAAAATTTTAATTTTTAGTCTATAATACTCTCCTTTGTTCATTAAGCATCAAGATATTTTTATTTTGTTTTTATGATTTTTTTGCTCTAAGTTATGATTTTTAAAAGTTTTTTAATTTTTTTAAATAAAAAATATCCTATATTCTACTTATCCACGCGACAGCCTCGTCATCCTTGGTGACTTTGAAATAACACGCGGAGGCTTCCGATATGCAACCCTATACACCTCAACTTGACACGCGGCCTACGGTTCCCACTCCATTCCTTTGTCCAACTCCTTCGCCGTCTAATCGATACAAGTGCAGATGAACGACATCCATTCATCGTCCCCATCAAACTAAACCCGAGAACCGTCTAACTTCTAGACCTAAGATCTCGCTTGATACTCCAAATCACATGAGGTTTGTTTCTATATCTTCATCTAGGCTAGACAAACCTATCTATACGGTCACATGCATATGAAATACAAGTCTACTTCATAATTGATGAAACTGAGCCAAAAATTAGGGATTTTGAGTAATACCTTTGTCCAAGAGGTGAGGCCTCAATTGGGTGGTTGTAGAAGCTTCCTTGGAGTCCCACAAATGTTGAAGTGTCACCTTCCTCTGATATATATGGTCTAAGAATGAGTTTGATTAACAGGTGGTGCGACCTTGGTCAAAGTCTGGTGCATAGGGCTCAAAGGATGGGGCTTTTGCTTGGGAACTTCTCCTTATGCTCTGGGGATGCTCAGAAGCAAGTCAATTTGAAGTTTAGTGGAGGTTTGGAGATTGGTAGAAAAAATCACTAGACTTCAAGTTTGAAATTAGAGCTAAAGAGTCGAAATGAGGGATGGAAAATAGTGGGGATGAGCTTCTCTAGGTTCTTAGGAGGTATGGGAGAATTTTGGAAGAGTTTTGTAAAGGTTTTATCGCACACTTCTTTTGGCTGTGGGGCTGCTATATTTATTGGGAGAGCCATGGCTACCATCAGGGCAATCTAGGGTGGCAGTGAGCCCGCTTAGGTGGTGGAAAAAGAGCTCCAATAGCCAATTGGGTTGCGTAAGCTAGGATAGGTGGAATTTGGAGTGTTAACCCCATGGTACCTCTCGATCATGGTATTTTCATTAGAATGGAATGCTCATGAAACTCACATCCAATCCAAGCGGTTGCAAGAACGTTTGTCACATTAATTAGGAAAGCTCGGGGACTCACATCCAACCCAAGATGTGACAAAAAGACCATATTAAGAAGCATAGCGTAGGGACTCACATCCAACTCAAGAGCTAATCAAGAAGATTTAACTACATTGGAGAGGAAAGCTCAGGGACTCACATCCAACCCAAGAGCTGACGAAAAAACCTCATTGAGAAGGAAAACTCTGGAACTCACATCCTACTCAAGAGCTGATCGGGAATATTTAGCTACATTTAAAAGAAAAGCTTAGGGACTCACGTCCAATCGAAGCACTGATCGGAAAGATTTAGCTGCATTGGAAAGGAAAGCTATGGAATCACATCTAATCTAAGCGGTAGCAAGAACGTCTTTCACATTAAGAAGGAAAGCTTAGGGACTCATAGTCAACCTAAGAGGTGACGAAAAGATCAGATTGAGAAGAAAAGTCTAGGGACTCACATCCAACTTAAGAGCTGATCGGGAAGATGTAGTTACATTGGAGAGAAAAGTTTAGAGACTCACATCCAATCCAAGCGATAGCAAGGACGTTTTTCACATTAAAAAGGAAAGCTCAGAGATTCACATTCAACCTAAGAGGTGATGAAAAAACAGATTGAAAAGGAAAGCGCAGGGACTCACATCCAACTCAAAAGTTGATCGGGAAGACTTAGCTATTGTGGAAAGGAAAGCACATGGACTCACATCCAACCCAAGAGGTAGAAAAACATTTGTCACCTTAGGAAAGAAAGCTCAGAGAATCACATCAAACCCAAGAGGTGACAAAAATAATATATTGAGAAGGAAAGCGTAGAGACTCACATCGAACTCAAGAGCTGATCAAGAAGATTTAGCTACATTAAGAAGGAAAGCTCAAGGACTCACATCCAATCCAACCAGTAAAAAGAAGAAATCAAAATTTAAGCACTGACCTCGAGAGCAATGTGAGTGCGAAGAAAGCATGGAAATAATGTGGAAAATTTTTGGATTTTTTGTGAAGAGTTGTGAGATTTTGTGAAAACGGAAGTTGTGGAAATTTGTGCAGAGTTGTGAAATCTTGTGAAAACGGAAGTTATAGAAATTTGTGCGGATGGTGAAATTTGTGCTGCGAAGTGTAGATTTTCGATTAAATTCTTTTATCATTTTTAACATTTTCTCTTATTATTAGGATATTTTTCAAATTTGATGTTTTTCTTTTTATTTTAACTTTGAATTTTTTTTTCATTTATTATCAGACTTTCTTTGTATCGTTATCAGACTTTCTTTGTATCGTTCTTCTTTGTATCGTTCTTTTTTTGTTATAGTTTGGGACTAACGTATGGTCCTGCGGCATTTTATCAATCACACAAATATGACAATTTAACAACACATGCCGAAGCAAGAGAGATGTTCTTTATTAATTCTTTTATGAAATATAATACAACTTATCATATGTTGATGTTATCCAAAACAACATCATGAGTACATCGATGTAGAAGCTGTAATCTCATATATCATGTCTTCTCTACTCTAGTGCAACTCAAAAACTAATAATAATCTGGCTGTCCCTTAACGTGGTCTTGTGATCAAGCTAATCTCCTAAGCCACGCTTTGGGACAAAAATCCCCTTCCTTATACTGATGCACCAAAAGAATATGCTATTTTATATATACATTTTATTCTTAAAATTGTTGATATTGCACTTTAACAAAGGGTATTTTCATGTTTTGTTGCAGATATATTGATTATAGGCATTTGGAGCAAAAATGTGCAAAATAAAGAAATTTGGAGTTAAAATGTAGTTTCTCAGCATATTGGCACCAGATGCGTTATTTTACAGAGAAGATGCCAGAATCCAGAGAAGAGCGCAAAACCCTAGTAAACAGGGGCTAGACCGAGACACGAATTATTGCAGTTATTGACTATTTTTTAGAGGTTCTAGAATGCTCCAAGTAATTCAAATGCCCCATAGAGTGACTCAATACATCTAGACACTTTGGAAAAGCTCTTGAATGAAGAGATATCTCTCTTGGATGAAGAGATTTAGCTCTTAATGTGAAGAGGTGTGCCTCTTGGGAAAGACGAGAGAATTTTGAATTTCTTTGAAGAAGAGGCTGGCGCTACTATTAAGATGTCTTAGGATGTTTTTTAAGAGTGGGGGGGGAGGGTTGGCATGGGAGGTTTTGGAGGAGAGTTAGGTTTTGGAAAGGATTTTCTTCTAGAGTTGTAAGAGGAGAGCAAAGGTGAGAGATCTTTTCTTCATTACATTTGTAAAAGAGAATTGAGTGTGATTGTAAAGAGAGGAAGTGCTTAAAAGGAACTTCAAGGGATTTTCTTGAGGAGTCCGAGATAAGTTGTGTTCTTTACTTTCTTTATTTTGTACTTATTTATATATATATAATTTATGTTTTGTCCTATCCTTCTCATGAATTTTGAGTAGTATTCTTTACCCTTTTCCCT